>NW_027650893.1:5000-36146 GCF_965287045.1 Carcharhinus amblyrhynchos
GCCTTTGTACAGTTCCGGTCTGGTTAGACTGCACTCGGAGCACTGCATACAGTTCTGGTCCGGTTAGACCACACTCGGAGCACCGTGTACAGTTCCGGTCCGGTTAGACCGCACTCGGAGCACTGCATACAGTTCTGGTCCGGTTAGACCACGCTCGGAGCACCGTGTACAGTTCCGGTCCGGTTAGACCACACTCGGAGCACCGTGTACAGTTCTGGTCCGGTTAGACCACACTTGGAGCACCGTGTACAGTTCTGGTCCGGTTAGACCACACTCGGAGCACCGTGTACAGTTCTGATCCGGTTAGACCACACTCGAAGCACCATGTTCACTTCTGGTCTTGTTAGACCACACTCGGAGCACCGTGTTCAGTTCTGGTCCGGTTAGACCACACTCGGGACAGCGTGTACAGTTCTGGTCCGGTTAGACCGCACTTGGAGCACCGTGTACAGTTCTGATCCATTTAGACCACACCCGGAGCACCATGTTCAGTTCTGGTCTGGTTAGTCCACACTTGGAGCACCGTGTTCAGTTCTGGTCCGGCTAGACCACAGTCGGAGCACCGTGTACAGTTCTGATCTGGTTAGACTGCACTCGGACCACCGTGTACCGTTCTGGTCTGGTTAGACCGCACTCGGACCACCGTGTACAGTTCTGGTCTGGTTAGACCACACTCGGAGCACCGTGTACAGTTATGGTCCGGTTAGACCGCACTCGGAGCACCGTGTACAGTTCCGGTCCGGTTAGACCGCACTCAGAGCACCGTGTACAGTTCCGGTCCGGTTAGACCACACTCGGAGCACCGTGTACAGTTCCGGTCCGGTTAGACCACACTCGGAGCACCGTGTACAGTTCCAGTCCGATTAGACCGCACTCGGAAGCACTGTGTACAGTTCCGGTCCGGTTAGACCGCACTCGGAGCACCGTGTACAGTTCTGGTCTGGTTAGACCACACTCAGAGCACCGTGTACAGTTCCGGTCTGGTTAGACCACACTCGGAGCACCGTGTACAGTTCCGGTCCGGTTAGACCACACTCGGAGCGCCGTGTACAGTTCCGGTCTGGTTAGACCACACTCGGAGCACCGTGTACAGTTCCGGTCCGGTTAGACCACACTCAGAGCACTGTGTACAGTTCCGGTCCGGTTAGACCACACTCGGAGCACCGTGTACAGTTCCGGTCTGGTTAGACCACACTCGGAGCACCGTGTACAGTTCTGGTCTCCACATTATGAATTGGTCATTGATGCTTTGGGTAAGATCTTGTCCAGAGGATACCAGAGCTAAGAGCTTCTCAGCATCAGGGAAGAGTTTGGGGCTCTTTTCTCGACAATAGGCTGTGGGGGTGGTGGGGGGGGGGGGTGAGGGGTGACCTGTTTGAGATCTTTAAGATTATGAGAGGGATTTGATAGGGTAGATACAGAGGAGATATTCCCACTTGTGGGTGAAACCAGAACTGGGAACATCAACACAAGACCATGAATAATAAACCCAATCGGGAAATTCAGGAGAATCATCTTTACCCAGAGTGGGGGAGAATGTGGGACTCACTCCCACGGGGAGTGGGGGAGAATGTGGGACTCGCTCCCACGGGGAGTGGGGGACAATGTGGGACTCACTCCCACGGGGAGTGGGGGAGAATGTGGGACTCGCTCCCACGGGGAGTGGGGGACAATGTGGGACTCACTCCCACGGGGAGTGGGGGAGAATGTGGGACTCACTCCCACGGGGAGTGGGGAGAATGTGGGACTCACTCCCACGGGGAGTGGGGAGAATGTGGGACTCACTCCCACGGGGAGTGGGGAGAATGTGGGACTCGCTCCCACGGGGAGTGGGGGAGAATGTGGGACTCACTCCCACGGGGAGTGGGGAGAATGTGGGACTCGCTCCCACGGGGAATGGGGGAGAATGTGGGACTCACTCCCACAGGGAGTGGGGAGAATGTGGGACTCACTCCCACGGGGAGTGGGGGAGAATGTGGGACTCACTCCCACGGGGAGTGGGGGAGAATGTGGGACTCGCTCCCACGGGGAGTGGGGGAGAATGTGGGACTCGCTCCCATAGGGAGTGGGGGAGAATGTGGGACTCACTCCCACGGGGAGTGGGCCAGAATGTGGGACTCACTCCCATGGGGAATGGGGGAGAATGTGGGACTTGCTCCCGCAGGGGAATGGGGAGAATGTGGGACTCGCTCCCACAGGGGAATGGGGAGAATGTGGGACTCACTCTCAGAGTGAGTGTGTGAGGTGTACAGTGTTGATTTATTTCAGGGGAAACTGGATAAACACATTAGGGATCGAAACACCTGCTCTCTGTCGTTCCAAGATAACCTGGAATCCAACACCCAATCCTCGGCTGAAACTCAAATAGACTGAGTTTACTGGGTTAGAATTACATCTTCAACATCTTGTCTAAATCAGGAGTTGGCAACCTCAAGGCAAGATTGCAGGGAGGGTGTGTGAGATGTGAAAGAGGGAGAACGAGGGACATAGGAATGGACAAAAAGGGAGGGAGGCGGACAGAGAGAGGGACAGAGAGAGAGAGAGGGACAGAGAGAGAGAGAGGCGGACAGAGAGAGACAGACAGAGAGAGAGAGACCCTCGGTCTGCCTTTGTGTAGAGGCTGGAGGAGGTTACAGAGATAGGGAGGGGGTGTAGGAGGGCTGGAGGAGGTTACAGAGATAGGGAGGGTGTGTAGGGGGCTGGAGGAGGTTACAGAGATAGGGAGGGGGTGTAGGGGGGCTGGAGGAGGTTACAGAGATAGGGAGGGGGTGGAGGGGGGCTGGAGGGGGTTACAGAGATTGGGGGTATCGGGGGGCTGGAGGGGGTTACAGAGATAGGGGGTGTCGGGGGGCTATTTCCCAGGACTGAAATGGTCACTACGAGGACACAGGTTTAAGGTGCTGGGGAGCAGGTACAGAGGAGATGTCAGGGGTAAGTTTCTCACTCAGAGGGTGGTGGGTGAGTGGAATCGGCTGCTGTTGGTGGTGGTGGAGGCGAACTCGCCGGGGTCCTTTAAGAGACTTCTGGATGAGTACGTGGGATTTAGTAAGATTGAGGGTTATAGGTAAGCATGGTAGGTAGGGACATGTTCGGCGCAACTTGTGGGCCGAAGGGCCTGTTTGTGCTGTAGTTTTCCTGTGTTCTATGTTCTAACCCTGTTAGAATTTTCTAAGTTTCTATGATATTCCCCTCTCACTCTTCTAAACTCCAGTGACTATAATCCTAACTGGTTTCGCCTGTCCTCCTATGACAGACCTGCCATCCCAGGAATCAGCCTGGTAAACCCTCGCTGTGCTCCCTCTATAGCGAGGAACATCCTTCCTGAGATAAGGAGACCACAACTGTCCACAATACTCCAGGTGTGGCCTCACCAACACCCTGTACAATTGCAGTAAAACATCCCTATCCCTACACTCCAATCCTCTCCCTCTGAACATACCATTTACCTTCTTTACTGCCTGCTGTACCTGCGCGTTTACTTTCAGCGACTGATACACAGACTCCAAGGTCTCACTGAGTATCCGCCTGTCTCATTTACACCCTTTCAAATAATAATCTGCCTTCCTGTTCTTGCTACCAAAGTAGATAACCTCACATTCATCTACATTATACTGTGGATAAATGTGACAGTGCAGCGTTCCGTCAGCACCGACCCTCCCGCAGTGCGGTGCTCCCTCAACACTGACCCTCCCACAGTGCGGTGCTCCCTCAGCACCGACCCTCCCCACAGTGCGGTGCTCCCTCAGCACCGACCCTCCCCACAGTGCGGCGCTCCCTCAACACTGACCCTCCCACAGTGCGGTGCTCCCTCAGCACCGACCCTCCCCACAGTGCGGTGCTCCCTCAGCACCGACCCTCCCCACAGTGCGGCGCTCCTTCAGCACCGACCCTCCCACAGTGCGGCGCTCCCTCAGCACCGACCCTCCCGCAGTGCGGTGCTCCCTCAGCACCGACCCTCCCACAGTGCGGCACTCCCTCAGCACCGACCCTCCCACAGTGCGGCGCTCCCTCAGCCCCGACCCTCCCACAGTGCGGCGCTCCCTCAGCCCCGACCCTCCCACAGTGCGGCGCTCCCTCAGCACCGACCCTCCCACAGTGCGGTGCTCCCTCAGCACCGACCCTCCCGCAGTGCGGCACTCCCTCAGCACCGACCCTCCCGCAGTGCGGCGCTCCTTCAGCACCGACCCTCCCACAGTGCGGCACTCCCTCAGCACCGACCCTCCCACAGTGCGGTGCTCCCTCAGCACCGACCCTCCCACAGTGCGGCGCTCCCTCAGCACCGACCCTCCCACAGTGCGGTGCTCCCTCAGCACCGACCCTCCCACAGTGCGGCGCTCCCTCAGCACCGACCCTCCCACAGTGCGGTGCTCCCTCAGCACCGACCCTCCCACAGTGCGGCGCTCCCTCAGCACCGACCCTCCCGCAGTGCGGGACTCCCTCAGCACCGACCCTCCCACAGTGCGGCGCTCCCTCAGCCCCGACCCTCTGACACTCAAGGGAGTTTGTGTGGAAGAACAATGAGAATCTGTTAAACTCATTCTAATACTCTGGTTCGATATGGAGAGACTTGGAGAAGTGGGTGAGCAAGGGGGAGAGGGAGAGAGTGAGGGGGAGAGGGAGAGAGTGAGGGGGAGAGGGATGGGGAAAGGGGGAGAGCGAGGGGGAGAGGGAGGGAGTGAGGGGGAGAGGGACGGGGAAAGGGGGAGAGCGAGGGGGAGAGGGAGGGAGTGAGGGGGAGAGGGACGGGGAAAGGGGGAGAGCGAGGGGGAGAGGGAGGGAGTGACGGGAATGGTGGGAGAGCAAGGGGGAGAGGGAGAGAGTGAGGGGGAGAGGCAGAGGGAAAGGGGGAGAGCGAGGGGGAGAGGCAGAGGGAAAGGGTGAGGGGGAGAGGGAGGGAGTGAGGGGGAGAGGGAGGGGAGAGGGAGGGAGTGAGGGGGAGAGGGAGAGGGAAAGGGAGGGAGTGAGGGGGAGTGGGAGAGGGAAATGGGGAGAGCGGTGGGGAGAGGGAAAGGGGGAGTGACGGGGATGGTGGGAGAGCAAGGGAGAGAGTGAGGGAGAGAGAGAGAGCAAGGGGCAAGATGGAGAGAGTGAGGGGGAGAGAGAGTCTGAAGCAACAGTAGGGTGGTGAGAGAGACATCCGGGGGAGGGAGAGAGAGTGAGGGGGAGAGAGAGATTTGATTTATTATTGTCACGTGTATAGGGATACAGTGAAAAGTATTATTTTTTGCGCGCTATACAGACAAAGCATACCGTTGATAGAGAAGGAAAGGAGAGGGTGCAGAATGTAGTGTTACAGTCACAGCGAGGGTGTAGAGAAAGATCAGCTTAATGCGAGGTAGGTCCATTCAAAAGTCTGACAGCAGCAGGGAAGAAGCTGTTCTTGAGTCGGTCGGTACGGGACCTCAGACTTTTGTATCTTTTTCCCCGACGGAAGAAGGTGGAAGAGAGAATGTCCGGGGTGTGTGTGGGGGGGGGGGTCCTTAATTATCCCGGCTGCTTTTCCCCGAGGCAGCGGGAAGTGTAGACAGAGTCAATGGATGGGAGGCTGGTTTGTGTGATGGATTGGGGGCTACATTCACCATCCTTTTGTAGTTCCTTGCGGTCTTGGGCAGAGCAGGAGCCCAGACCGAGCTGTGATACAACCAGAAAGAATGCTTTCTATGGGGCATCTGTAAAAGTTGGTGAGAGTCGGAGCGGACATGCCAAATTTCCTTAGTCTCCTGAGAAAGTAGAGGCGTTGGTGGGGCTTTCTTAACTATAGTGTCAGCATGGGGGGGACCAGGACAGGTTGTTGGTGATCCGGACACCGAGAAGCTCTGGACCCTTTCTACTCCGTCCCCGTTGATGTAGACAGGGGCACGTTTCTCCTTTACACTTCCTGAAGTCGATGACAATTCATTTTGTTGACATTGAGGGAGAGATTATTGTCACCGCACCAGTTCACCAGATTCTCCATCTCATTCCTGTTCTCTGTCTCCTCATTGTTTGAGATCTGACCCACTACGGTGGTGCCGTCAGCAAACTTGAAACTCGAATTGGAGGGGGATTTGGCCGCACAGACAGAGGTGGATAAGGAGTATAGCGAGGGGGGGCTGAGAACACAGCCCCGTGGGGTACCGGTGTTGAGGATGACCGTGGGGGAGGTGCTGTTCCCGATCCTTACTGATTGTGGTCTGTGGGTTGGGAAGTTCAGGATCCGGTCGCAGAGGGAGGAGCCGAGGCCCAGGACACGGAATTTGGGGATGAGTTTCGTGGGAGAAATAGTGTTGAAGGCCGAGCTGTAGTCAAATAAACAGGATTCTGACATCGGTGAGAGTGACAGGCAGAGTGAGGGGGGGGGATGCGAGGGAGAGTGAGGATGAGGGGGGGGGGGGGCGAACGGCCTCCTCCTGTCTCTGCCGTGTTTTCGCTGTCCGTGTGTGCGTTCAGGTCCCAGGTGAACGTTAACCCTCTCTCTCTCTGCGCCTCTCGCCTGCAGGTCTTGGCCTGGTTTGAGGAGGGTGAGGAGACCATCACAGCCTTTGTGGAGCCTTTCGTCATCCTGCTGATCCTGATCGCTAACGCTGTGGTGGGCGTCTGGCAGGTAAGGACGAGTGAGGAGAAGGCCGCTCCGCCCCTCTGGCCCTGCTGCCCTTCCCACTCGATAAGACCCTGTCCCGTCCCGTTCCAGCCCCTACGCCACTTCCTCTGTCTCTCTCTCTCTCTCCCCCTCCTCCCTTCTTCAGAAACCGTAGCTCCCCGACCCCCTCCTTGTTCTAGATTCCCTACAGGGAGGGGTTGGGGGGGTAAACATCCTCTCACTATCCTCCCCTGTCGAGTCCCCGCTTCCTCAGAATCAGATCTGTTTCAGTAAGACCACACCTCATCCCTCTAAACTCCAGTCCCCAACCTGCTCGAGCCTTTCCCCGTAAAACAAACCCCCAAACCCCTACTTCATCCCTCCCAGGAATCTCTCCCTCTGAACCTTCTCTGAACGCCCTCCGATGCGAGTCTATCCTTCTGCGAGCAGGGAGACCAAAATGGAACCCAGTGCTGTGGGTACGATCTCCCCAGTATCCCGTATGGTTGTGGCAAAACTTCCTCACTTCTACACTCCATCCCCCTGCCCTCCTTCACCCCGCACGATAAAGGACATCATTCCACCTGCTCCCCAGATCACTTACATGTGATTCATGTACCAGAATGTCCCTCTGCCCCGCGGCGACGCCCGGATCCCTCCATCCCGCGGCGACGCCCGGATCCCTCTGCCCCGCGGCGACGCCCGGATCCCTCTGCCCCGCGGCGACGCCCGGATCCCTCTGCCCCGCGGCGACGCCTGGATCCCTCCGTCCCACAGCGACGCCCGGATCCCTCTGCCCCGCGGCGACGCCCGGATCCCTCTGCCCCGCGGCGACGCCCGGATCCCTCTGCCCCGCGGCGACGCCCGGATCCCTCCGTCCCACAGCGACGCCCGGATCCCTCCGTCCCACAGCGACGCCCGGATCCCTCCGTCCCGCGGCGACGCCCAGATCCCTCTGTCCCGCAGCGACTCCCGGATCCCTCTGTCCCGCAGTAATGCCTGGCTTATTCCTGTTCACCCCACCGCTTGGAGCTCACCCACTCTGAATCCCGTTCTCCCCCACGCCAGTCCCTCTCCTCTTCTGTTCCCCTTCCCGATCTGACCACCGTGTGGGATCTTTCTGTGCGGCAGGAGAGGAACGCTGAGGATGCCATTGAGGCGCTGAAGGAATATGAGCCCGAGATGGGGAAGGTCTATCGGACGGACAAGAAACTGGTTCAGAGAATCAAAGCTCGTGAAATCGTGCCTGGTGATATCGTGGAGGTGGCAGGTGAGGCGGGAGCGGGGAGCGATTTACCCTGTATCTAACCCTGTGCTGTCCCTGTCCTGGGAGTGTTTGATGGGGACAGTGTAGAGGGAGCTTTACTCTGTATCTAACCCTGTGCTGTACCTGTCCTGGGAGTGTTTGATGGGGGGGACAGTGTAGAGGGAGCTTTACTCTGTATCTAACCCCGTGCTGTACCTGTCCTGGGAGTGTTTGATGGGGGGGACAGTGTAGAGGGAGCTTTACTCTGTATCTAACCCCGTGCTGTCCCTGTCCTGGGAGTGTTTGATGGGGAGACAGTGTAGAGGGAGCTTTACTCTGTATCTAACCCCGTGCTGTACCTGTCCTGGGAGTGTTTGATGGGGGGGACAGTGTAGAGGGAGCTTTACTCTGTATCTCACCCCGTGCTGTACCTGTCCTGGGTGTGTTTGATGGGGGACAGTGTAGAGGGAGCTTTACTCTGTATCTAACCCCGTGCTGTACCTGTCCTGGGAGTGTTTGATGGGGGGGACAGTGTAGAGGGAGCTTTACTCTGTATCTAACCCTGTGCTGTACCTGTCCTGGGAGTGTTTGATGGGGACAGTGTAGAGGGATCTTGACTCTGTATCTAATCCCATGATGTACTTGTCCTGGGAGTAATGATGTGGAGGTGTCGGCTTTGGACTGGGGCAAACACTGTAAGAAGTCTCACAACACCAGGATAAAATCCAACAGGTTTATTTGGTAGCAAAAGCCACTCGCTTTCGGGCCTCTGACCCTTCATCAGGTGAATGGAGAGTTCTGATCACAAATATGTGATGTAAAGAGACACACTCAGTTACAGAATACTGATTAGAATGGGAGTTTTTACAGCTAATCAAGTCTTAAAGGTGCAGACAATCTGAGTGGAGATTAAGCACAGGTTAAAGAGATGTGTATTGTCTCCAGACAGGACAGTAAGTGAGGTGTTGCAAGTCCAGGCAAGTTGTGGGGGTTACAGATAGTGTGACATGAACCCAAGATCCCTGTTGAGACCATCCTCATGTGTACGGAACTTGGCTCTCAGTCTCTGCTCAGCGACTCTGCGCTGTCGTGTGTCGTGAAGGCCGCCTTGGAGAATGTTTACCTGAAGATCAGAGGCCGAATGCCCGTGACCACTGAAGTGTTCACCAACAGGAAGGGAACAGTCTCGCTTTCAAACAACTGCACAGACCACTGTCCGCAGCAAACTACCCAGCCTTCAGGAGAACAGTGACCACGACACCACACAACCCTGCCACAACAACCTCTGCAAGACGCGCCGGATCATCGACACGGATACCATCATCTCAGTGAGAACACCATCCACCAGGTACACGGTACATACTCTTGCAACTCGGCCAATGTGTCTACCTGATACGCTGCAGGAAAGGATGTCCTGAGGCATGGTACATTGGAGAGACAATGCAGCCGCTACGACAACAGATGAATGAACACCGCTGACAATCACCGGGCAAGACTGTTCCCTTCCTGTTGGTGAACACTTCAGCGGTTACGGGCATTCGGCCTCTGATCTTCGGGTAAACATTCTCCAAGGCGGCCTTCGTGACAACGACAGCACAGAGTCGCTGAGCAGAAACTGAGAGCCAAGTTCCGTACACATGAGGACGACCTCAACAGGGATCTTGGGTTCATGTCACACTATCTGTAACCCCCACAACTTGCCTGGGTTTGCAAAATCTCACTTACTGTCCTGTCTGGAGACAATACACATCTCTTTAACCTGTGCTTAATGATATCTCCACTCAGATTGTCTGCACCTTTAAGACTTGATTAGCTGTAAAAACTCCCATTCTAATCAGTATTCTGTGTGTCTTTACATCCCGTATTTGTGAACAGAACTCTCCACTCACCTGACAAAGGATCAGAGGCCCGAAAGCTAGTGGCTTTTGCTACCAAATAAACCTGTTGGATTTTAAACTGGCGTTGTGAGACTTCTTACAGTGTTTGATGGGGGCAGTGTAGAGGGAGCTTTACTCTGTATCTAACCCCGTGCTGTACCTGTCCTGGGAGTGTTTGATGGGGGGACAGTGTAGAGGGAGCTTTACTCTGTATTTAACCCTGTGCTGTACCTGTCCTGGGAGTGTTTGATGGGGGGACAGTGTAGAGGGAGCTTTACTCTGTATTTAACCCCGTGCTGTACCTGTCCTGGGAGTGTTTGATGGGGGGACAGAATGAAGGGCCTTCTCCTTGGGTCTGAGCTGAGGAAGCACTGCATTGTGTTTCTCTGCTTCTCTGTCTGTCTCTCTCTGTCTCTCTTTCTCTCTCTCTCTGTCTCTCTCTCTCTGTCTGTCTGTCTCTCTGTCTGTCTCTCTCTCTCTCTCTCTCTCTGTCTCTCTGTCTGTCTGTCTGTCTCTCTCTGTCTCCCTCCCTCTCTCTCTCTCTTTCTTTGTCCCTCTCTCTCTCTCTGTCCCTCTCTCTCTCTCTGTCCCTCTCTCTCTGTCTCTGTCTCTCTCTCTCTGTCACTCTCGCTCTCTCTCTTTGTCTCTCTCTCTCTGTCTCTCTCTCTCTTTCTCTCTCTGTCTCTCTCTCGCTCTCTGTTTTTCTCTCTCTCTCTGTCTCTCTCTCTCTCTGTCTCTCTCTCTTTCTGTCTCTCTCTCTCTTTCTGTCTCTCTCTCTCTCTGTCTCTCTCTCTTTCTGTCTCTCTCTCTCTTTCTCTCTCTCTCTCTCTCTCTCGCTCTCTGTTTTTCTCTCTCTCTCTGTCTCTCTCTCTTTCTGTCTGTCTCTCTCTCTGTCTCTCTCTCTGTCTCTCTCTCTGTCTCTCTCTCTCTCTCTCTGTCTCTCTCTCTCTCTTTCTCTCTCTCTCTGTCTCTCTGTCTCTCTCTGTCTCTGTCTCTCTCTCTCTCTCTCTCTCTCTCTGTCTCTCTCTCTGTCTGTCTCTCTCTCTGTCTCTCTGTCTCTCTCTCTCTCTGTCTCTCTCTCTCTCTTTCTGCCTCTCTCTGTCTCTCTGTCTCTCTCTCTCTCTCTCCGTCTCTCTCTCTCTCGCTCTCTGTTTTTCTCTCTCTCTCTCACTCTCTCTCTGGGCAACAGGTCACACTCTTTGCCCTTCAGGCGAGGACACCACCAAGCACCTTGCTGGCCCTTTGGCCCAGTTCCCACCGTCATCCACCGCCCGCTCTGCCCTGTAATCCTGCACAGACAAACACCTGACACTCTCCCCTCGTGCTCCCACCTCTCCATGTAAGGAGATGGAGCCAGCTCCTTGGGAATGTGATGAGACTGGGAATGCACAGAGACAGGGGAGGAATTATCTGCCCTCTTTCTCAGGGCAGCAGCAGGGCGGAGGAGAAAGCATGCAGTGTTATATAACCCCCCGGCGTTCCTCAGCACCCTCTCCCTCCCGCCGTCCCAATCTCGACCTTCTCCCTTTCACTTGAGCAGCCGTCTCCAAAACAACAGCAATGCGAAGATCTCAGTTTTCGCAAGTAATCACCAGCTGTTCCTATCCCACACAGGACGCTCCCTCCCCCACTCTCTGTGACATTCCCAGCTCCTCCACACACAAGCCCCGCTCCCCCCCTGCCCTGAATACAAACCCCTCCACCTGAGTTCCCCTGTCAATATATTCACCCCCTTTGCTGGATTTCTATGTAAACTGTCACGCTGCTGTTACTGGCTCCAGCCACCAGGCACCGCTACAGATACAGCTCTCCTTCCCTCTGTTTCTCTCTCTCTGTCTCTCTCTCTTTCTATCTCTCTCTCCCTCTCTCTCTCTGCCTCTCTCTCTCTTTTTCTCTGTCTCTTTAACGTGCACACTCTCCTTGTTTCTTTCCCTCTCTTTGTATCCCTCTCTCTCTGTCTTTCTGACTTTCCCTCTCTCTCTCTCTCTGCTTCTCTGTCTTCTCTCTGTCTGTGTCTCTTTGTCTCTCTCTCTCTACCTTTCTCTGTCTCTCTCTATCTCTCTCTCCCTCTTTCTCTCCCACTCACACTCTCTCTCTCTGTCTGTTTCCCTTTCTGTTTTTCTCTCTCTCTGTCTCTCTCTGCCTCTCTCTCTGTCTTTCTCACTCTCTCTGTCTCTCTTGTTCGCTCTCTCTCTGTCACTTTTCTTCTTTGTATGTTTGTCTCTCTATTTTCCTTTCTCTTTCTCGCTCTCTCTCTCTCTGTATATTTCTGTCTCTGTCACTATCTCACTCTGGCTGTCTTTCTCTCTCTCTCCCTCTATCGGTCTCTCTTGATCACTCTGTGACTTTCTCCCCATTCATTTACAAACTGGCCTCCTAAACAACATATTGCCACAGATAAATGTAGGGTCTGGAGGAGTTTACAGAGCTGTGGAGGCATGTGGTGGGCTGGAGGAGGTTACAGAGATAGGGAGGGGGTGTAGGGGGCTGGAGGAGGTTACAGAGATAGGGAGGGGGTGTAGCGGGCTGGAAAAGGTTACAGAGATAAGAAGGGGGTGTAGGGGCCTCGAGGGGTTACAGAGATAGGGAGGGGGTGTAGGGGCTGGAGGAAGTTACAGAGATAGGGAGGGGGTGTATGGGGTTGGAGGAGGTTACAGAGATAGGGAGGGGGTGTAGCAGGCTGGAGGAGGTTACAGAGATAGGGAGTGGATGTAGGGGGCTGGAGGAGGTTACAGAGATAGGGAGGGGGTGTAGAGGGCTGGAGGAGGTAACAGATAAGGAAGGGGTGTAGGGGGCTGGAGGAGGTTACAGAGATAGGGAGGGGGTGTAGGGGGCTGGAGGAGGTTACAGAGATAGGGAGGGGGTGTAGGGGCTGGAGGAGGTTACAGAGATAGGGAGGGGGTGTAGGGGGCTGGAGGAGGTTACAGAGATAGGGAGGGGGTGTAGAGGGCTGGAGGAGGTAACAGAGATAGGGAGGGGGTGTAGGGGGCTGGAGGCAGTTACAGAGATAGGGAGGGGGTGTAGGGGGCTGGAGGAGGTTACAGAGATAGGGAGGGTGGTGTAGGGGGGCTGGAGGAGGTTACAGAGATAGGGAGGGGGTGTAGCAGGCTGGAGGAGGTTACAGAGATAGGGAGTGGATGTAGGGGGCTGGAGGAGGTTACAGAGATAGGGAGGGGGTGTAGAGGGCTGGAGGAGGTAACAGAGATAGGGAGGGGGTGTAGGGGGCTGGAGGGGGTTACAGAGATAGGGAGGGGGTGTAGGGGGGCTGGAGGAGGTTACAGAGATAGGGAGGGGGTGTAGGGGGCTGGAGGAGGTTACAGAGATAGGGAGGGGGTGTAGGGGGCTGGAGGAGGTTACAGAGATAGGGGGTGTAGAGGGCTGGAGGGGGTTACAGAGATAGGGAGGGGGTGTAGGGGGCTGGAGGGGGTTACAGAGATAGGGAGGGGGTGTAGGGGGCTGGAGGGGGTTACAGAGATAGGGAGGGGGTGTGGGGGGGGCTGGAGGGGGTTACAGAGATAGGGAGGGCGTGTAGGGGGCTGGAGGGGGTTACAGAGATAGGGAGGGGGTGTAGGGGGCTGGAGGAGGTTACAGAAATAGGGAGTGGGGGTAGGGGGCTGGAGGAGGTTACAGAGATAGGGAGGGGTGTCAGTACCTTGGGGGTGATGTGACCAGTGAACATTGTAGTTTTCAAGCCCGGAGCTTGGGAATAACACCGATCCTCCCACAGTGTGGCGCTCCCTCAGCACCGACCCTCCCACAGTGCGGGACTCCCTCAGCACCGACCCTCCCACAGTGCTGCGCTCCCTCAGCACTGACCCTTGACACGGTGTGACTGTGATTTGGTGTAATTCAGCATGTTAATTTTGTGATCTTTGTCTTTTTCCGCAGTTGGAGACAAGGTGCCTGCTGACATCCGCATCATCAATATCATCTCCACCACTCTGCGGGTGGACCAGTCCATTCTGACAGGTCAGTGAGAGACTGAGAGCCATTGCTTCGTGCTCTTCCCAAACCTGATATTGAAAAAGGGGGACCAGTATGGCCAAATATCGACTCCCGTTGCAGTCCAGATTAGCAACGTAATCCCACTGTCCACCCCCTCATCAAACTTACTGTCCACTCCCTCATCTAACCCACTGTCCACTCCCAAATCTAACCCACTGTCCACTCCCAAATCCAACCCACTGTCCACTCCCAAATCCAACCCACTGTCCACTCCCAAATCCAACCCACTGTCCACTCCCAAATCCAACCCACTGTCCACCCACTCATCCAACCCACTGTCCACCCCCTCATCAAACCTACTGTCCACCCCCTCATCAAACCCACTGTCCACTCCCTCATCTAACCCACTGTCCACTCCCAAATCCAACCCACTGTCCACTCCCAAATCCAACCCACTGTCCACCCACTCATCCAACCCACTGTCCACCCTCTCATCCAACCCACTGTCCACTCCCAAATCCAACCCACTGTCCACTCCCAAATCCAACCCACTGTCCACTCCCAAATCCAACCCACTGTCCACTCCCAAATCCAACCCACTGTCCACTCCCAAATCCAACCCACTGTCCACTCCCAAATCCAACCCACTGTCCACTCCCAAATCTAACCCACTGTCCACCCACTCATCCAACCCACTGTCCACCCCCTCATCAAACCTACTGTCCACCCCCTCATCAAACCCACTGTCCACTCCCTCATCTAACCCACTGTCCCCTCCCAAATCCAACCCACTGTCCACCCACTCATCCAACTCACTGTCCACCCCCTCATCAAACCTACTGTCCGCTCCCTCATCTAATCCACTGTCCACTCCCTCATCTAACCCACTGTCCACTCCCAAATTCAACCCACTGTCCACTCCCAAATCCAACCCACTGTCCACTCCCAAATCCAACCCACTGCCCAACCCCTCATCAAGCATACTGTCCACTCCCTCATCTAACCCACTGTCCACTCCCAAATCCAACCCACTGTCCACTCCCAAATCCAACCCACTGTCCACCCCCTCATCAAACCTACTGTCCACTCCCTCATCTAACCCACTGTCCACTCCCCCATCTAACCCACTGTCCACTCCCTCATCTAACCCACTGTCCACTCCCAAATCCAACCCACTGTCCACTCCCAAATCCAACCCACTGTCCACCCCCTCATCAAACCTACTGTCCACTCCCTCATCTAACCCACTGTCCACTCCCTCATCTAACCCACTGTCCACTCCCTCATCTAACCCACTGTCCACTCCCAAATCCAACCCACTGTCCACTCCCAAATCCAACCCACTGTCCACCCACTCATCCAACCCACTGTCCACCCACTCATCCAACCCACTGTCCACCCACTCATCCAACCACTGTCCATCCCCTCATCGAACCACTGTCCACTCCCTTATCAACCCACTGTCCATCCCCTAATTAACCCACTGTCCACTCCCGAATCAACCCACTGTCCACCCCCTCGTCCAACCCACTGTCCACCCCCTCGTCCAACCCACTGTCCACCCACTCATCCAACCCACTGTCCACTCCCTGACTCCTACCCATGCCCCGTGACTCCTACCCGTGCCCCCGACCCCTGTCCGTGCCCCCGACCTCTATCCGTGCCCCCTGACCCCTATCCGTGCCCCCTGACCCCTATCCGTGCCCCCTGACCCCTATCCGTGCCCCCTGGCCCCGATCCGTGCCCCCTGGCCCCGATCCGTGCGCCCTGACCCCGATCCGTGCGCCCTGACCCCGATCCGTGCGCCCTGACCCCGATCCGTGCGCCCTGACCCCGATCCGTGCGCCCTGACCCCGATCCGTGCGCCCTGACCCCGATCCGTGCGCCCTGACCCCGATCCGTGCGCCCTGACCCCGATCCGTGCGCCCTGACCCCGATCCGTGCGCCCTGACCCCGATCCGTGCCCCCTGACCCCGATCCGTGCCCCCTGACCCCAGTCCGTGCACTCTGACCCTTATCCATGCCCCGACCCCTATCCGTGCCCCCCGACCCCTATCCGTGCCCCCCGACCCCTATCCGTGCCCCCCGACCCCTATCCGTGCCCCCTGACCCCTATCCGTGCCCCCTGACCCCTATCCGTGCCCCCTGACCCCTATCCGTGCCCCCTGACCCCGATCTGTGCACCCTGACCCCTATCCATGCACCCTGACCCCAGTCCATGCACTCTGACCCCCAATCCATGTAGACTGATCCTTATCCATGCCCCTGACCCCTATCTGTGCACTATGACCCCTATCCATGCACCCTGACCCCATCTGTGCCCCCTGACCTCTATCCGTGCACCCTGACCCCTATCCATGCCCCCTGACTCCTATCTGTGCACTCTGACCCTTATCCGTGCCCCCTGACCCTTATCCATGCACTCTGACCCCTATCCGTGCCCCCTGACCCCTATCCGTGCCCCCTGACCCCTATCCATGCCCCCGACCCCTATCCGTGCCCCCTGACCCCTATCCGTGCCCCCTGACTCCTATCCGTGCCCCCTGACCCCTATTCATTCAATCTGACCCCTATCCGTGCCCCCTGACCCCTATCCGTGCCCCCGACCCCTATCCGTGACCCCTGACTCCTATCCGTGCCCCCGACCCCTATCCATGCACTCTGACCCCTATCTGTGCCCCCGACCCCTATCCATGCACTCTGACCCCTATCCATGCACTCTGACCCCTATCCGTGCCCCCTGACCCCTGTCCGTGCCCCCTGACCCCTATCCAATGATGTCTTTGAATATCTTTCAGACAGAGGTGGATAGATTGTGTATTGATGTGGTGGGGGTGAGGGGAGGGTGTGGGAATGAACCTTTATTGGGGTGTCTGGGCGGAGTGAGGTTACAGTTGGATGGTCCATGACAGAGTAAAAAGTCTGACAACACCAGGTTTTAGTCCAACCTATTTATTTGATAATATATTCACTAGCTTTCGGGGTTAGCCCCTTCGTCAGGTGAATGGAGAGTTCTGGCCTCAGACAGAGCGTATAAAGCACAGACAGTTTAGAGATTACTGATTAAAATGCGAATCCTTACACCTAACCTGCTGTTCAAGACCTGAAGTGGCTGACAATGTGAGTGGAAGGAGCACTGATCACAGTTTAAAGAGATGTGTATTGTCTCCAGACAGTACAGTGGCATACCCACACCATGACAGAGTGACAGAGCAGCGCTCGAGGGGCCTCCCCCTGCCCCGAGGGTGCAGAGATCTGCAGCTACCCGAAGCGCTGATTTGAGTATACAGATTGCTGCAATTGTACAGGGCGTTGGTGAGGCCACACCTGGAGTCTTGTGAGGAATTTTGCACTCCTTATCTGAGGAAGGATGTCCCTTACCAATCAAGAACCGATCTGTCTCTGTCTCCCGTACGCTCAGTGATCCGGCCTCCTTCTGGGCAATGAATTCCACACCCTCTGGCTGAAGAAATTCCTACTCACCTCGCCTCGAAAGATTCATCCCCTTACTCCCTCAGATCCTAGCCTCTCCCACTAATAGAAACATCTTCCCCATGTCCACTCTATCCGGGCCTTTCAATAATTCAACGAGATTCCCACTTCATTCTGTATCGAGCACAGACCCAGAGTCCTCAGACGTTTTACTGTAATTGTACAGGGGGTGGGTGAGGCCACACCTGGAGTATTGTGTGCAGTTCTGGTCTCCATATCTGAGGAAGGATGTTCCTTGCTATAGAGGGAGCACAGCGAAGGTTTACCAGGCTGATTCCTGGGATGGCGGGTCTGTCATATGCAGAGAGACTAAGTCGGTTAGGATTATATTCACTGGAGTTTAGAAGAGCGAGAGGGGGAATCCCACAGAAACTTATAAAATTCACACAGGGTTAGGTAGGGTAGATTCAGAAAGAACGTGCCTGATGGTGGGGGGAGTCCAGAACCAGGGGTTCACAGTTTGACGATAACCTTTTAGGGCTGAGGGGAGGGGAAGTTTCTCCACCCAGAGGGTGGTGAATGTGTGGAATTCACTCCCACAGAAAGCGTGACTTCCAAGAAGAAATTAGATTTCGCTCTTAGGGGGAAAGGGATCGAGGGATATGGGGGAGAAGAGGGGGGGGTGGGTGGTATCAGGATATTGAAGTTGATACTCAGCCACGAATTCATAATGCAGGCTGGAAGGGCTGAATGGCCTCCTCCTGCTTCAGGTTTGGCTGTTTCTGTGTTTCTTGTCGCTGCGTGGGTGTGACTGATGGGATATCTCTGACACGGTGTTTTCCTGCCTCTCCCCAGGCGAATCAGTCTCTGTGATCAAGCACACTGAACCAGTCCCAGACCCTCGCGCCGTCAACCAGGACAAGAAGAACATGCTGTTTTCTGTGAGTTCCTCTTCTCCCCCATGCTGTGCTGCCCCTCGCTGACACCCTCCCCCAACCCAATCTGTACAAGATCCTGTGAAACGTGCCTGAATCACGAGCTCTCAAAAGCAATAGTTAAGAGTCGGGAAAGGGCAGAGGAAGACATCCGACCCGTCAAGTCCATGCTAGTCCATTCCCCACGCCCGGCTGTGGGATCGCCGCACTGTGGGAGGGTCGGTCCTGAGGGAGCGCCGCACTGTGGGAGGGTCGGTGCTGAGGGAGTCCCGCACTGTGGGAGGGTCAGTGCTGAGGGAGCACCGCACTGTGGGAGGGTCGGTGCTGAGAGAGCGCCGCACTGTGGGAGGGTCAGTGCTGAGGGAGCGCCGCACTGTGGGGAGGGTCGGTGCTGAGGGAGCGCCGCACTGTGGGGAGGGTCGGTGCTGAGGGAGCACCGCACTGTGGGAGGGTCGGTGCTGAGGGAGCGCCGCACTGTGGGAGGGTCAGTGCTGAGGGAGCGCCGCACTGTGGGAGGGTCGGTGCTGAGGGAGTGCCGCACTGTGGGAGGGTTGGTGCCGAGGGAGCACCACGCTGTGGGAGGGTCAGTGCCGAGGGAGCACCACACTGTGGGAGGGTCAGTGCTGTGGGAGGGTCGGTGCTGAGGGGGCGCCGC
This sequence comes from Carcharhinus amblyrhynchos, assembly GCF_965287045.1. Taxonomy (NCBI): domain Eukaryota; kingdom Metazoa; phylum Chordata; class Chondrichthyes; order Carcharhiniformes; family Carcharhinidae; genus Carcharhinus; species Carcharhinus amblyrhynchos. The sequence goes on from NW_027650893.1 coordinate 23,650, forward strand.
ACTGTGGGAGGGTCGGTGCTGAGGGAGCACCGCACTGTGGGAGGGTCAGTGCTGAGGGGGCGCCGCACTGTGGGAGGGTCGGTGCTGAGGGGGCGCCGCACTGTGGGAGGGTCAGTGCTGAGGGAGCGCCGTACTGCGGGAGGGTCGGTGCTGAGGGAGCGCCGCACTGTGGGAGGGTCGGTGCTGAGGGAGCGCCGCACTGTGGGGAGGGTCGGTGCTGAGGGAGCGCCGCACTGTGGGAGGGTCGGTGCTGAGGGAGCGCCGCACTGTGGGAGGGTCGGTGCTGAGGGAGCGCCGCACTGTGGGAGGGTCGGTGCTGAGGGAGCGCCGCACTGTGGGGAGGGTCGGTGCTGAGGGAGCGCCGCACTGTGGGAGGGTCGGTGCTGAGGGAGCGCCGCACTGTGGGAGGGTCGGTGCTGCAGTGACCGTTCCCCTTACCTGATGACTAACCCCGCCCCCTCCCTCCCTCTCCAACCCAGGGCACCAACATCGGAGCTGGCAAGGCCACGGGTGTGGTGGTGGCCACAGGAGTGAACACGGAGATCGGGAAGATCAGGGACCAGATGGTGGCCACGGAACAGGACAAGACACCCCTGCAGCAGAAGTTGGACGAGTTTGGTGAGCAGTTGTCCAAAGTCATCTCCCTGATCTGCGTAGCGGTGTGGATGATCAACATTGGACACTTCAACGACCCTGTCCATGGGGGTTCGTGGATCAGAGGAGCTGTCTACTATTTCAAAATCGCCGTGGCCCTGGCTGTGGCTGCTATTCCTGAAGGTTAGTGACCGTTTCCCCTCCAAGCCCTTCTCCAGTCGTTATCCCCCGCACCCCCCCAACTCTGACAGTGCCGGAAGTTAGACCCTCAACTCTGGGAGTTAGAGATAGGTGGCACAGCGGGTTAGCACTGCTGACTCCACAGCACCAGGGACCCGGGTTTGATTCCCGCCTTGGGTCTCTGCTTTTCTGGAGTCTGTATGTTCTCCCGTGTCTGCGTGGGTTTCCTTCGGGTGCTCCGGTTTCCTCCCAAGTCCAAAGATGTGTGGCTTAGGTGGATTGGCCATGCTAAATTGTCCCTTAGTGTCCAAAGATGTGTAGGTTAGAGTGGATTGGCCATGCTAAATTGTCCCTTAGTGTCCAAAGATGTGTAGGTTAGGGTGGATTGGACATGCTAAATTGTCCCTTAGTGTCCAAAGATGTGTAGGTTAGGGTGGATTGGCCGTGCTAAATTGTCCCTTAGTGTCCAAAGATGTGTAGGTTAGGGTGGATTGGCCGTGCTAAATTGTCCCTTAGTGTCCAAAGATGTGTAGGTTAGGGTGGATTGGACATGCTAAATTGTCCCTTAGTGTCCAAAGATGTGTAGGTTAGGGTGGATTGGACATGCTAAATTGTCCCTTAGTGTCCAAAGATGTGTAGGTTAGGGTGGATTGGCCGTGCTAAATTGTCTCTTAGTGTCCAAAGATGTGTAGGTTAGGGTGGATTGGCCGTGCTAAATTGCCCCTTAGTGCCCAAAGATGTGTAGGTTAGGGTGGATTGGCCGTGCTAAATTGTCCCTTAGTGTCCAAAGATGTGTAGGTTAGGGCGGATTGGCCATGCTAAATTGTCTCTTGCTGCCCAAAGATGTGTAGGTTAGGGTGGATTGGCCGTGCTAAATTGTCCCTTAGTGTCCAAAGATGTGTAGGTTAGGGTGGATTGGCCATGCTAAATTGTCTCTTGCTGCCCAAAGATGTGTAGGTTAGGGTGGATTGGCCGTGCTAAATTGTCCCTTACTGCCCAAAGATGTGTAGGTTAGGGTGGATTGGCCATGCTAAATTGTCCCTTAGTGCCCAAAGATGTGTAGGTTAGGGTGGATTGGCCATGCTAAATTGTCCCTTAGTGCCCAAAGATGTGTAGGTTAGGGTGGATTGGCCATGCTAAATTGTCCCTTAGTGTCCAAAGATGTGTAGGTTAGAGGGATTAGCGGGGTAAATATATGGGGTCACAGGGATGATACCTGGGTGGGATTGTTGCCAGTGCAGACTTGATGGGCCGAATGGTCTCCTGCACTGTAGCGATTCTATGATAGTATCTCATTCCCTCAGCACCGACTCTCCCACAGTGCGGTGCTCCCTCAGCACTGACCCTCCCCACAGTGCGGCGCTCCCTCGGCACTGACCCTCCCACAGTGCGGCGCTCCCTCAGCACCGACCCTCCCACAGTGCGGCGCTCCCTCAGCACTGACCCTCCCCACAGTGCGGCGCTCCCTCAGCACCGACCCTCCCCACAGTGCGGCGCTCCCTCAGCACCGACCCTCCCACAGTGCGGCGCTCCCTCAACACCGACCCTCCCCACAGTGCGGCGCTCCCTCAGCACCGATCCTCCCACAGTGCGGGGCTCCCTCAGCACCGACCCTCCCCACAGTGCGGTGCTCCCTCAGCACCGACCCTCCCACAGTGCGGCGCTCCCTCAACACCGACCCTCCCCACAGTGCGGTGCTCCCTCAGCACCGACCCTCCCACAGTGCGGCGCTCCCTCAGCACCGACCCTCCCACAGTGCGGGACTCCCTCAGCACCGACCCTCCCCACAGTGCGGCGCTCCCTCAGCACCGACCCTCCCCACAGTGCGGGACTCCCTCAGCACCGACCCTCCCACAGTGCGGGACTCCCTCAGCACCGACCCTCCCCACAGTGCGGCGCTCCCTCAGCACCGACCCTCCCCACAGTGCGGCGCTCCCTCAGCACCGACCCTCCCCACAGTGCGGGACTCCCTCAGCACCGACCCTCCCACAGTGCGGGACTCCCTCAGCACCGACCCTCCCCACAGTGCGGCGCTCCCTCAGCACCGACCCTCCCCACAGTGCGGGACTCCCTCAGCACCGACCCTCCCCACAGTGCGGGACTCCCTCAGCACTGTGCGATGGATACACATACAGACACGTTGTTTGTGTTCAGGGATGTCTGTCTTCCTTGTTGTCTGACTGTGTTCTCCCCTCGCGACGGGCTCCAGGTCTCCCCGCCGTCATCACCACCTGCCTGGCCTTGGGTACCCGCAGAATGGCCAAGAAGAATGCCATTGTGAGGAGCCTGCCGTCCGTGGAGACCCTGGGCTGCACCTCCGTCATCTGCTCCGACAAGACCGGCACCCTAACCACCAACCAGATGTCCGTTTGCAAGGTAAACCTCTCCACTGTCCAACCCTGACGTCCGGCCCAGTCCGAGATCACAACAACTCGGTGCCTCACTAACCGAACACCTCCCCCCTCCTCCTCCTCTCCCCCACTCCCAGCCATCTCGAGAACCACCCTGGGTAAATTCCCCCTCTTCCACCCCCCCCTGCCCGCAACCCCCGCCATCCCACAGCATCTCCGTGACCACCCTTCCTGAGGCACGGAGCGGGAGGTACGACTCCAGGAACTGACCACTGACCCGTCCGAATCTTGCAGTTGTTTTCTGAGTGTCCCACTGGGAGTCCCTCGCCCCAGGGGACGTTGGGAGACTCCAACCCGCTTTGGATTCTCCCTTCCCCTACGTCCTCACTTCCCCTCATTCCCTCCTTCCTCCTCCCCCCAATCCAGCACCTCTTCTCGAACCCTCCCAGCGACCTCCCCCACCCCCTGAACTCCCGCCTCACTCTCTTCCCCTCCGTCCTCCCTTCCCCCTTCTTCCCAACACCCCACCAGCCGCCGCCCCCCATCATCTTCTTCTCGAACCCTCCCAGACACCTTCCTGCCCCATCGTCTCCCGCCTCGGTCCCTTCCCCTCCATCTCTCTGCTCCTTCCTCCCCTCCCCACTCCAACGCCTCCTTCTTGAACCCTCCCAGTGACCTCCCCGCCCCCTTGACTCCCATCTTGCTCCCTTCCCCTCCAGCCTGACTACCCTCCCCAATACCCCTCCTGAATACCCCTGGCACACCCCTCCCCGACTGCCCCCCAGTGACTCCGACTCCCACCCCAGTGATCCGGACTGCACCCCAGTGACCCTGACTGCTGCCTCCCGGTGACCCCAAGTGCCCACCCCGATGTCCCCCCAAACAGCAGTGGCCCCAAAACAGATCCTTGCGTTACACCAGTAACCGAACTCCAGGATGAGCACTTCCCATCACCCTCTGTCTTCTTACATCTAGCTAATTTCTGATCCAAACCTCAATCCCATGCCTCCGTAACTTCTGCAATAGCTTACCGTGGAGAACCTTATCAAAGGCTTTACTGAAATCCATATACACCACGTCAACTGCTTCACCCTCATCCCCCTCTTTGGTCACCTTCTCAAAGAGCTCAATAAGGTTTGTGAGGCACGAGCTACCCTTCACAAAACCGTGTTGACTATCCCTAATGAAATTATTCCTTTCTAGATGATTATAAATCCTATCCCTTATCTCTGTCCTATTGTGACAGAAACCACTCCAACCAACATGGTGGCAGTGTGAAATGTCCAGTCTCACTTTTGGCCCAGATTTGGGGACAGCGTACCCACCTCCAATCGCCCCCACCCCCAACTTGGTGAACCCTGCCAACGTGTTGCTTTCAATACATACAACAAAAATGTGACAAAACTTTCTCCAACTTATCAAAGAAAGGGTTTAATAAAGAAACGTCATCACTGCAAATCTGGGGCCTCACGCCTGGGCGTTCTGGTTGCTACACTACCAAAAGGACGTTAGACAATGAAGAAGCTAATCCGGGATTGCAACGGGATCTTGATCAATTGGGCCAGTGGGCTGATGAATGGCAGATGGAGTTTAATTTAGATAAATGCGAGGTGATGTATTTTGGTTGATTGAACCAGGGCAGGACTTACTCAGTTAATAGTTGGGGAGAGTTACAGAACAGAGAGATCTAGGGGTACAGGTTCATAGCTCCTTGAAAGTGGAGTCACAGGTGGACAGAGTGGTGAAGAAGGCATTCGGCATGCTTGGTTTCATCGGTCGGAACATTGAATACAGGAGTTGGGACGTCTTGTTGAAGTTGTACAAGACATTGGTGAGGCCACACTTGGAATACTGTGTACAGTTCTGGTCACCCTATTATAGAAAGGATATTATTAAACTAGAAAGAGCGCAGAAAAGATTTACTAGGATGCTACCGGGACTTGATGGATTGAGTTATAAGGAGAGGCTGGATAGATTGGGACTTTTTTCTCTGGAGCGTAGAGGGGTGATCTTATAGAGGTCTATAAAATAATGAGGGGCACAGATCAGCGAGATAGTCAATATCTTTTCCCCAAAGGTAGGGGAGTCTAAAACTAGAGGGCAGAGGTTTAAGGTGAGAGGGGAGAGATACGGAAGGGTCCAGAGGGGCAATTTTGTTCACCCAGAGGGTGGTGAGTGTCTGGAACGAGCTGCCAGAGGCAGTAGTAGAGGTGGGTACAATTTTGTCTTTTAAAAAGCGTTTAGACAGTTACATGGGTACGATGGGTATAGAGGGATGTGGGGTAAACGCGGGCAATTGGGATTAGCTTAGGGGTTAAAAAAAAGGGACAGCATGGACAAGTTGGGCCGAGGGGCCTGTTTCCCTGCTGTAAACCTCTCAGACTCTGAACCATCTCTCCACAATTCCAAACAGGTTCTTATTCGTGGAGAGTCAGCTGACTATCACGTCATTCTGTCATTGGTTGACTGAGTCAGCTGACCCTCACAGCTTGTTGCCATTGGTCACATTACATCCTATGGGAAGTTGTCACTGGTTATGTTTGAACACACTTTTCATTGTGTTCTTTTTTATGCTCCCCACCCACCACCCCCCCCACCCCACCCCCGACCCCTCCACCTTAGATGTTCGTGCTCGATAAAGTGGAAGGAGATGTGTGTACGTTGAATGAGTTCACCATCACAGGATCGACCTACGCCCCAGAGGGAGAAGTGTGAGTCTCATTAACCAACACCGGAGCGGTGTTGGGGGGTGGCAGGATTGTCTGGTAATCCAGGGTAACATTCAGGGAAGCGTGGTTCGGAATCCCACCACAGCGGATGGTGATTTTTAAAATTCCACAACAAACTGATCTGAAATAGAAAGGATTTTCCCGTTATTAACCCCACTTGTCTCCCTGTAGGGAGGGGGATATTTAAGAGCCAACCGCATCGCTGTGGTCTGGAGACAGGTGTAGGCCAGACCGGGTAAAGAAGGCAGATTTTCCCATCTCGAAAGGGGACATTAGTGAAAGGGGACATTGTTTTTACAACTGTCAGTGAGGGTTGGTGCTGAGGGAGCGTCACACTTGTGGGAAGGTCAGTGCTGAGGGAGCGTCACACTTGTGGGAGGGTCAGTGCTGAGGGAGCGTCACACTTGTGGGAAGGTCAGTGCTGAGGGAGCACCGCACTGTGTGAGGTTCGGTGCTGAGGGAGCGTCACACTTGTGGGAAGGTCAGTGCTGAGGGAGCACCACACTGTGGGAGGGTCAGTGCTGAGGGAACACTGCACTGCGGGAGGGTCGGTGCTGAGGGAGCACTGCACTGTGGGAAAGTCAGTGCTGAGGGAGCGCTGCACTGTGGGAGGGTCAGTGCTGAGGGAGCGCAGCACTGTGGGAGGGTCAGTGCTGAGAGAGCGCCGCACTGTGGGAGGGTCGGTGCTGAGGGAGCGCTTCACTGTGGGAGGGTCGGTGCTGAGGGAGTTCCGCACTGTGGGAGGGTCAGTGCTGAGAGAGCGCCGCACTGTGGGAGGGTCGGTGCTGAGGGAGCGCCGCACTGTGGGAGGGTCAGTGCTGAGATAGTGGCAGATAGTTTGTAAGGTTTGGGTGGAGTACACTGGAGAGTCACGGCGATTGTCTGTAAGACTGTTAATGAATGGTGCCTGTTTTGTCATGCACAGACACAAGAATGAGAAAGTTATCAAATGTGGTCAGTACGATGGATTAGTGGAACTTGCAACAATCTGTGCCCTCTGCAATGATTCTTCTCTCGACTTTAATGAGGTGAGTGAGCCTGGGAGAGCTGGAAAGGCAACGGAGAGTGTGTGAGTGTCTACTTGCATCCCTGGAGAGGGTGTCAGTGTTTACAGGGGTCTCCCAGGGGAAATTTGTCAGTATTGACATGGTCTTCTGTAGGCGGGAGCCTGGGGTACTGTGTTGTCAGTATTTACAGGGAGTCCCCAGGGGGAGTGTGTCAGTACTTACAGGGAGTCCCCGGGGGGGGAGTGTGTCAGTATTTACAGGGGGTCCCCGGGGGGGGAGTGTGTCTGTATTTACAGGGGGTCCCTGGGGGGGGAGTGTGTCTGTATTTACAGGGGGTCCCCGGGGGGGGGGGAGTGTGTCTGTATTTACAGGGAGTCCCCGGGGGGGGAGTGTGTCAGTATTTACAGGGGGGAGTCCCCAGGGGGGGGGTGGACTGTGTCAGTATTTACAGGGGGTCCCCGGGGGGGGGAGTGTGTCTGTATTTACAGGGGGAGTCCCCAGGGGGAGTGTGTCAGTATTTACAGGGAGTCCCCGGGGGGAGTGTGTCAGTATTTACAGGGAGTCCCCAGGGGAGTGTGTCAGTATTTACAGGGAGTCCCCGGGGGGAGTGTGTCAGTATTTACAGGGAGTCCCCAGGGGGAGTGTGTCAGTATTTACAGGGGGAGTCCCCAGGGGGAGTGTGTCAGTATTTACAGGGAGTCCCCGGGGGGAGTGTGTCAGTATTTACAGGGGGGGTCCCCAGGGGGAGTGTGTCTGTATTTACAGGGGGGAGTCCCCGGGGGGGGAGTGTGTCAGTATTTACAGGGGGGAGTCCCCGGGGGGGGGAGTGTGTCAGTATTTACAGGGGGGAGCCCCCGGGGGGGAGTGTGTCAGTATTTACAGGGGGGAGCCCCCGGGGGGGGAGTGTGTCAGTATTTACAGGGGGGAGCCCCCGGGGGGGAGTGTGTCAGTATTTACAGGGGGGAGTCCCCGGGGGGGGAGTGTGTCTGTATTTACAGGGGGGGGTCCCTGGCGGGGAGTGTGTCAGTATTTACAGGGGGGAGCCCCCGGGGGGGAGTGTGTCAGTATTTACAGGGGGGAGCCCCCGGGGGGGGAGTGTGTCAGTATTTACAGGGGGAGTCCCCGGGGGGGGGGGGGTGTGTGTCTGTATTTACAGGGAGGGGGAATGCTCCGAGGAGTATTTAGAGGGGTTTTGGATATCTCAGACAGACGTGTTAGCAGGGGAGTGGGAGGTGTCTGTATAACAGGTACACGCTCAATGCTGTATGTAGATTGTCGGTTTGGGATGTCCACCATTTTGTGTGCCGTGCTTTGGCGTGTTATTCTGTTTGCACTGCCCGGCTCCTGAACCTCTTGTCTTGTTTCTCTTTTGCCCTCCCCTGTTACAGGCTAAGGGTATATATGAGAAGGTGGGAGAGGCCACGGAGACCGCCTTGGTGTGCCTGGTGGAAAAGATGAACGTTTTCAACACTGACATCCGGTCCATGACCAAAGTGGAACGCGCCAACGCTTGCAACTCAGTAAGGCTTGCGGCCTCCCCCGCTCCCCTCCCCACGTCTCCACGGCACGTCCACTGCCCCCCCCACCCCTCCCCCCCCGCTCTGAGATTGAGTAATCAGCGGACATCGAGGGGAATCGAGGGGCAGAAGGCAGAGCTCAGGGAGAAGATCCGACGCAGGCTGGACTGAGGGGCAGGATGGGGCCACGGGGCCGGACTGAGGGGCAGGATGGGGCCACGGGGCCGGACTGAGGGGCAGGATGGGGCCACGGGGCCGGACTGAGGGGCAGGATGGGGCCACGGGCCGGACTGAGGGGCAGGATGGGGCCACGGGCTGGACTGAGGGGCAGGATGGGGCCACGGGCTGGACTGAGGGCAACCTCGGGACAGGAGGGTGCCGCTATTCGAGACTGAGGTTAGTTGACTTTCCCATGGCTGGAAGCACCTCCGTACACGCCCAAAGACTTTAAAGTGCTTCCCAAAGTGTGTGGCTGACCTGCAGAGGCGATGGCCCAGCAGTACCATCACTGGACTATTAATCCAGTAATGTTCTGGGGGCCCCGGGTTCGAATCCTGCCCACGGCAGATGGTGGAATTGGAATTCAATAAAAAATATCTGGGATTCAGAACCTACCGATGAGCCACTGTGGGGAAAACCCAACCCCTTTAGGGAAGGAAATCTGCCTTTATAAATCGGAGTATCGAGTATAAAAGTTGGAGTGTTATGGTGAGGTTATATAAGGCATTGGTGAGACTGAATTTAGAGTATTGTGTACAGTTTTGGTCACCTAGTTACAGGAAGGATGTAAATCAGGTTGAAAGAGGGCAGAGAAGGATGTTGCCGGGACTTGAGAAGCTGAGTTACAGGGAGAGAGATTGAATAGGTTCGGACTTTATTCCCTGGAGAATGAGGGGAGATTTGATAGAGGTGCATAAGACGAGATGGGTACAGACAGAGTGAATGCAAGCAGGCTTTTTCCACTGAGGCTCGGGGAGAAAAAAAACCAGAGGGCATGGGTTAAGGGTGAAATGTTTAAAGGGAATATTAGGGGGGGATTCTTCACACAGAGAGTGGTGGGAGTGTGGAATGAGCTGCCGGATAAAGTGGTAAATGCGGGGTCACTTTTAACATTTAAGAAAAACTGGGGACGGGTTCATGGATGAGAGGGGTGTGGAGGGATATGGTTCGAGTGCAGGTCAGTGGGACTAGGCAGAAAAATGGCCTGTTTCTGAGCTGTAATTTTCTATGGTTCTATGGTCCAGCCTGGCCTACATGTGACTCCAGAATCACAGCAATGTGGCTGACTGTCAACCCTCCTCCAAGAGCGACTAAAACATGGGTAATAAAAGCTGGCCCAGCTAGCAACGCCCGTGTCCCGCAAGTCTGAGTGTGTAGCAAGTGTCCAGGGCTGGCGATGGTGGGATATTGTCTGCGAGTATAACTATGTTCCAGAATCCATGATCATTTTTCTCTTTCCTGCACTCCTCCCTCTGCACCGCCTCCTTCCCCTTCACCCCTTCCACCCTCAGGTTATTAAGCAGCTGATGAAGAAAGAATTTACCCTGGAATTCTCGCGGGATAGGAAATCCATGTCGGTCTTCTGTAGTCCAGCCAAGGCCTCCCGGGCAGCGGTTGGCAACAAGATGTTCGTCAAGGTGAGCCACAGCTTCTTCTTCCACCTCCCCCCCCCCCCGCCCTTTCTCTACATAAGAACATAAGAACATAAGAAATAGGAGCAGGAGTAGGCCATCTGGCCCTTCGAGCCTGCCCCGCCATTCAATAAGATCATGGCTGATCTGTCGTGGCTCAGTTCCACATTCCCGCCCTCTCCCCATAACCCTTAATCCCCTCTCTTATCAAAAACCCATCAACCCGCGTCTTAAAAATATTTAGCGAGGCAGCCTCCACCACTTCAACGGGTAGAGAATTCCAGAGATTCACCACCCTTTGAGTGAAGAAGTTCCTCCTCAACTCCGTTCTAAACCACCCCCCCCTTTATCTTGAGGCTGTGCCCCCTAGTCCTACTGTCCTTTCTGAGCGGGAAGAGTCTCTCCACCTCTATCCTATCCATCCCATTCATCATCTTATACGTCTCAATGAGATCTCCCCTCATTCTTCTAAACTCCAACGAGTACAAGCCTAGTTCATTCAGCCTCTCCTCATAGCTCAACCCCCTACACATGCCCCATTCCCCCCCACTGTCCACTCGGTCTGCCCCTCCTCATGCCCCACTCAACACTCCCACCTGGAGCAGGATGCGCTACCTTAGAGCTTGGAGATTCTCCCTGCCTCTATTTCCCACATAAAACAGGATGTGCCACCTTTGAGCCTAGGGATTCTCCCTGCCTCTACTTCCCACATAAAACAGGATGTGCCACCTTTGAGCCCGGATGTTCTCACTGCCTCCACTTCCCACATAAAACAGGATGTGCCACCTTTGAGCCCGGATGTTCTCACTGCCTCCACTTCCCACATAAAACAGGATGTGCCACATTTGAGCCCAAGGCACACCCCCCACCCCCCAGGCTTCCAACATGAAGCAGGATGCGCCACGTCTGAGCCAGGGCTCCCTCCCCCGCCAACCCCTGCTTCCCACATAAGACAGTGTGGGCCACATTTGAACCCAAGGTTGACTGTTCCCACTTCCCACATCAAACAGGATGTGCCACATCTGAGGCCAGAGGTAACCACCTCTGCCTCCCAAATCAAACAGGATTTGCTACGTCTGTGACTGAGATTCTCCCTGCCTCTGCTTCCCACATCAAACAGGATGTGCTACATCTGTGACCGAGATTCTCCCGGCCTCTGCTTCCCACATCAAACAGGATGTGCTACATCTGTGTCCGAGATTCTCCCTGCTTCTTCTTCCCACATCAAACAGGATGTGCTACATCTGTGACCAAGATTCTCCCTGCCTCTGCTTCCCACATCAAACAGGATGTGCCACATCTGTGACCGAGATTCTCCCGGCCTCTGCTTCCCACATCAAACAGGATGTGCTACATCTGTGTCCGAGATTCTCCCTGCTTCTTCTTCCCACATCAAACAGGATATGCTACATCTGAGCACGAGGTATCCCCCCTCCCTGCTTGTCACAACTGGGCCGAGGTTCCCCCCCCAACCCCCGCCTCTGCCTCCCACATGGAACAGGATGGGGCAGATTTGAACCCAAGGTTAACTTCTGTTTCCCACACAAAACAGGACGTGCCACATCTGAGGCCAGCTTTCCCTTTCCTCTGCTCCCACACAGAACAGGATGCGCCACGTCCGTGCCCAAGGTCCCTAGTCCCAGGGCTGGTCCAGAACCCGAACCACGCAAACCCTCGACAAATTTCCGACCCCACCCCGCGCATGCCCTCGCCCTCCCGAATAACCTTCTGTTTATTCCCCTCTTCCTCCCCCTTCCCCACCAGGGTGCCCCAGAGGGGGTGATCGACCGCTGCAACTACGTGCGTGTGGGCACCACCCGGGTGCCTCTCACCAACTCGGTCAAGGACAAGATCTTGTCCGTCATCAAGGAGTGGGGCACAGGCCGTGACACCCTGAGGTGCCTCGCCTTGGCCACACGGGACACACCCCCCAAGAGGGAAGAGATGAACCTCGAAGACTCGACCAAGTTCATGCAATATGAGGTACAGGCAATCGTGGTGGAAAGGCGCGCGTTAACGTGAGGACAGCCTCCGATAGGACATTGATCGAACTCGTTATGGCTATTCGGACTCCCTGTCTGGATACAGTCCAAAACCTCACACCCCAAGAGGCCGGCCCCTGTTCCAGCATCGGAAAAGCGGCTGCCATTGTGCGCGCGAAACCTCCAGCGAAAATCAACCTCATAATAGCCCAGCAGCGCTGACACCCTCCCGCAGTGTGGCGCTCCCTCAGCACCGACCCTCCCACAGTGCGGCGCTCCCTCAGCACCGACTCTCCCGCAGTGCGGCGCTCCCTCAGCACCGACCCTCCCACAGTGCGGCGCTCCCTCAGCACCGACCCTCCCATAGTGCGGCGCTCCCTCAGCACCGACCCTCCCGCAGTGTGGCGCTCCCTCAGCACCGACCCTCCCATAGTGCGGCGCTCCCTCAGCACCGACTTTCCCCACAGTGCGGCGCTCCCTCAGCACCGACCCTCCCATAGTGTGGC
>NW_027650894.1:0-7500 GCF_965287045.1 Carcharhinus amblyrhynchos
GGGGAGAATGTGCAGACTCCACACAGACAGTGACCTGAGCCGGGAATTGAACCCAGGTCCCTGGAGCTGTGAGGCAGCAGCGCCAACCCACTGTGCTGGGAGGGCCATCAGCTGGGCAAGGGGCAGTCGAGACGATAGGAGGAGGTTGGGGGGTTGGGGGTGGACTCGGTGGGCGGGGATCGGGGTGGAGGCGTTTGGGGGGGGGATGGGGGTGGGGGCGTTTGGGGGGGGGTGGGGGTGGAGGCGTTGGGGGGAGGGGATCGGGTGGAGGCGTGGGGGGGATCGGGGTGGGGGCGTTTGGGGGGGGATCGGGGTGGAGGCGTTGGGGGGAGGGGATCGGGGTGGAGGCGTTTGGGGGGGGTGGGGGTGGGGGCGTTTGGGGGGGGGGTGGGGGTGGAGGCGTTGGGGGGAGGGGATCGGGGTGGAGGCGTTGGGGGGATCGGGGTGGGGGCGTTGGGGGGTAGGGGATCGGGGTGGAGGCGTTTGGGGGGGGGGATCGGGGTGGGGGTGTTGGGGGGGCGGGGATCGGGGTGGAGAGAGTTTGGGGAATCGTGGGGGGAATCGGTTTAGTTGGAATTTGAGAACCTTTCCCGGTTTGGGCCTGTCTAAACTCAAATTCTACCCTCCACCCCTGCTCTCCACCCCTCACTCTCCCCCCCTCCCCCTCACCCTCCCCCTCACTCTCCCCCTCACCCTCCCCCTCACCCTCCCCCCTCTCCCCGCAGCTCTTCAGGAAGCAGTCAGTACCAGTGACCCAGAGCTGGTACAGCTGGTCCTCCAATTCCGTGATTACCACGTGCTACAGAACGTCTCGCTGGCATTCCTGAACTCCTCAGACAACTCCGCAAGGTACACTGCGCAAACCGTGCTCCCCCCACCCCAACCCCACCCCACCCCACCAATTCTGGGCTCTGTGCGTGTCCAGTATTGGCCCTGTCCCTGAGTCTTATTCCCCACCACGCTCCTCTGTCTGCTCACTCTTCAGATTGCTGGATCCCACAGCGCCAGGACAGTTAGAGATCAATTGCAGCAACCACTCACCTGCATGGTTTACCATCTTTCCATTTGATTTATTATTGTCACGTGTATTGGGATACAGTGGAAAGTATTGTTTCTTGCGCAGTGGACAGACAAAGCATACCGTTCATAGAGAAGGAAAGGAGAGGGTGCAGAATGTAGTGTTACAGTCACAGCGAGGGTGTAGAGAAAGATCAGCTTAATGCGAGGTCGGTCCATTCAAAAGTCTGACAGCAGCAGGAAGAAGCTGTTCTTGAGTCGGTCGGTACGGGACCTCAGACTTTTGTATCTTTTTCCCGACGGAAGAAGGTGGAAGAGAGAATGTCCGGGGTGCGCTTGGGGGGTCCTTGATTATGCCGGCTGCTTTTCCCCGAGGCAGCGGGAAGTGTAGACAGAGTCAATGGATGGGAGGCTGGTTTGTGTGATGGATTGGGGGCTACATTCACCACCCTTTTGTATTTCCTTGCGGTCTTGGGCAGAGCAGGAGCCCAGACCGAGCTGTGATACAACCCAGAAAGAATGCTTTCTATGGGGCATCTGTAAAAGTTGGTGTAAGCCTTTTAGGAAGGTCTCAGACTGAGACTGAGTGAGGCTGGTAGAGAGAGAGAGTGAGCGTGGGAGTGGGTTATAACACAGAGCAGTGAGCGTTTGGGTACCATGCTGTATAACAGTGTGTGAGAGGGAATTACAGCGACAGGGTGGGAGATCCCACTGAGGCAGTGCTGTGGGTGTGGCGGAGGAGTTTATCGCTGTGCTGACCCGAGGTGTTTGTTTCTCAGTGGGTGGGGAAAGCCGGGGGTGGGGGGAGGTGGGGGTTGGATTCTGGCAGTAACTCTCTGTCTCACTCTGGTCTCCCTGTCTACAGGCTGCAGATTTCTATGTGGAAATGAAATGGGAATTTACAAGCTGGGGTGAGTCTCAATATTCAAATCGACTCCTCAGATTCACGGCAAACAATACAGAGACGGAATAATCATCTCTCCCCCACCACCCCGCTTCCCCCTGCTCTCCCTCCCGCTCTGTCTCTGCCTGGGTCCGTCCCCACCACCCCCGCCGGTCTCCCCTCGCTCTCCCTGTCTCCCCCTCTCTCTCTGTCTCTGCCTGCCTCTCTCTCTCTCTCTCCCCCCCACTTCCGGGTCTCCCCTCGCTCTCCCTGTCTCCCCCCTTCTCTCTGTCTCTCTGTCTCTGCCTGCCTCTCTCTGTCTCTGTCTCTGTCTCTCTCTCTCTCTCCCCCCCACTTCCGGGTCTCCCTCGCTCTCCCTGTCTCCCCCTTTCTCTATGTCTTTCCCTCCCCTTCTCTGTCTCTGTCTCTGTCTCTCTCTCTCTCTCTCTCTCTCCCCCCCACTTCCGGGTCTCCCCTCGCTCTCCCTGTCTCCCCCCTCTCTCTCTGTTACAGTCCCCCTCGTTTCTAAGATCTGCCCAAGTGATGTTTACCGTGTGTGGAAGAGTGGAGCTAATCTGCGAGTGGATACGACGTTACTGGGGTTTGAGCACATGACCTGGCAGCGAGGGAAACGCTCGTACATCTTCAAGGGCGAAGGTGAGTGACGGAAATTCATGCAATCTTCGTCAAAGGGGAAAATCTCCCACTGTCCCCTCATCAAACACTCCCAGGACAGGGACAGCACGGGGTTAGATACAGAGTAAAGCTCCCTCTACACTGTCCCCCCATCAAACACTCCCAGGACAGGGACAGCACGGGGTTAGATACAGAGTAAAGCTCCCTCTACACTGTCCCCCCATCAAACACTCCCAGGGCAGGTACAGCACGGGGTTAGATACAGAGTAAAGCTCCCTCTACACTGTCCCCCCATCAAACACTCCCAGGACAGGTACAGCACGGGGTTAGATACAGAGTAAAGCTCCCTCTACACTGTCCCCCCATCAAACACTCCCAGGACAGGTACAGCACGGGGTTAGATACAGAGTAAAGCTCCCTCTACACTGTCCCCCCCATCAAACACTCCCAGGACAGGTACAGCACGGGTTAGATACAGAGTAAAGCTCCCTCTACACTGTCCCCATCAAACACTCCCAGGACAGGTACAGCACGGGGTTAGATACAGAGTAAAGCTCCCTCTACACTGTCCCCCCATCAAACACTCCCAGGACAGGTACAGCACGGGTTAGATACAGAGTAAAGCTCCCTCTACACTGTCCCCATCAAACACTCCCAGGACAGGTACAGCACGGGGTTAGATACAGAGTAAAGCTCCCTCTACACTGTCCCCATCAAACACTCCCAGGACAGGGACAGCACGGGGTTAGATACAGAGTAAAGCTCCCTCTACACTGTCCCCCCATCAAACACTCCCAGGACAGGTACAGCACGGGGTTAGATACAGAGTAAAGCTCCCTCTATAGTGTCCAGTCACAGCCTGTGTTCTTTTCTCTGCAGACGAGGGGGCTGTGGTAATGGAGGTTGATCACGATAAGCAATTGGTTTACACAGAGACTCTCTCCCTCGATCTCCACGACGCTGAGATTGTCCTCTCTGCGATGCAGCCTTCTGAGGAACACATTGCCGGTCGCCTGACCTCCCCCATTGTCTCCACACACCTCGACACTAAAAACATCGCATTTGAGAGGTAAATACCCCCAGTCCTCCACCCCCCGAACCCCTCGATTAGATTCCAGTCTGTAACTCACTCCCGGGTATCTGTTATTCTATATATAAACCACCCCAAACCCCTCGATTAGATTCCAGTCTGTAACTCACTCCCGGGTATCTGTTATTCTGTATATAAACCACCCCGAACCCCTCGATTAGATTCCAGTCAGTAACTCACTCCCGGGTATCTGTTATTCTGTATATAAACCACCCCGAACCCCTCGATTAGATTCCAGTCTGTAACTCACTCCCGGGTATCTGTTATTCTGTATATAAACCACCCCGAACCCCTCGATTAGATTCCAGTCTGTAACTCACTCCCGGGTATCTGTTATTCTATATATAAACCACCCCGAACCCCTCGATTAGATTCCAGTCTGTAACTCACTCCCGGGTATCTGTTATTCTGTATATAAACCACCCCGAACCCCTCGATTAGATTCCAGTCTGTAACTCACTCCCGGGTATCTGTTATTCTGTATATAAACCACCCCGGAACCCCTCGATTAGATTCCAGTCTGTAACTCACTCCCGGGTATCTGTTATTCTATATATAAACCCCCCCGAACCCCTCGATTAGATTCCAGTCTGTAACTCACTCCCGGGTATCTGTTATTCTATATATAAACCACTCTGAACTCACTCCTGTGTCGCCATCTTGTCTTTATCAGGAATAAATCTGGGATCTGGGGATGGAGGTCTGAGAAGAGTGAAGTGGTGAATGGTTATGAAGCGAAGGTGAGTGTTGCTCTGTACTGCTGACTGCGTGTACAGAATGGGCAACAACAGAGTAATACCTCGCTGACACACACACACACACACACCCACATTCTGACACACTATCGTGACTTGGTTTGATTTATTATTGTCCCGTGTATTGGGATACAGTGAAAAGTATTGTTTCTTGCGCACTATACAGACAAAGCATACCGTTCATAGAGAAGGAAAGGAGAGGGTGCAGAATGTCGTGTTACAGTCACAGCTAGAATGATCAACTGAATATAAAACAGGTCCATTCAAAAGCCTGACAGCAGCAGGGAAGAATCAAAGTATTCCAGTAGTGAAGAAGGAGGCCATTTGGCCCAGCGAGCCTGTACCGACCACTTTCCCACCCAGGCCCTAACCCCATAACCCCATGCGTTTACCTTAGCTAGTCCCCTGACACAAAGGGACAGTTTCTGCACGGCCAACCCACCTAACTTGCACATCTTTGGAGTGTGGGAGGAAACTGGAGCACCCGGAGGAAACCCACGCAGACACAAGGAGAATGTGCAGACTCCACACAGACAGTGACCCGAGCTGGAATCGAACCCCAGTCTCTCGCTCTTGTCAGGCAGCAGTGCTAACTACCATGCCACCCAAAGAAGCTGTCCTTGAATCGGTCAGTACGTGACCCCGTGACCTCAGTCCTTTATATCGTTTTCCCCAGGGAAGAAGGTGGAAGAGAGAATGTCCAGGGTGCATGGGGTCCTTGATTATGCTTCAACTCAGAATAAACAACCACATCCCTAGCTGAAATCAGACATCAGCCTGCAGTCTCAGCATGTTAGCTGCCTGGTGTAGACAAATAGGCACCACCTGAAGCAGCTGAATTTTAAATATACCCCCTCAGGTGAACAATGATAGGAATACATTTCTAACGGTATCATCACAGCTCCCGCTCCTCTCTCTGTCTCAGGTGTATAGTGCCAGCAACGTGGAGCTCGTCACACGCACAAGGACAGAACATCTTTCAGAGCAGGACAAGATGAGGGTGAAAGGTCAGTACACCCACCAGCCTTTGCTCACTCAGTGTGCTGGATTTCAGACAGTGCGGTTTGGGGAGGTTCTGGAAACTCAAATCCCATTCTCTGTCACTCTGCTGGCTGTAACCTCCTCCAGTCCCTACACCCCTCCCTATCTCTGTACCCTCCTCCAGTCCCTACACCCCTCCCTATCTCTGTAACCTCCTCCAGATCCTACACCCCCTCCCTATCTCTGTAACCTCCTCCAGTCCCTACACCCCCTCCCTATCTCTGTAACCTCCTCCAGATCCTACACCCCCTCCCTATCTCTGTAACCTCCTCCAGTCCCTACACCCCCTCCCTATCTCTGTAACCTCCTCCAGTCCCTACACCCCCTCCCTATCTCTATAACCTCCTCCAGCCCCTACACCCCCCCCATCTCTGTAACCTCCTCCAGCCCCTACACCCCCTCCCTATCTCTGTAACCTCCTCCAGCCCCTACACCCCCTCCCTATCTCTGTAACCTCCTCCAGTCCCTACACCCCCTCCCTATCTCTGTAACCTCCTCCAGCCCCTACACCCCTCCCTATCTCTGTAACCTCCTCCAGCCCCCTACACCCCCTCCCTATCTCTGTAACCTCCTCCAGCCCCTACACCCCTCCCTATCTCTGTAACCTCCTCCAGCCCCTACACCCCTCCCTATCTCTGTAACCTCCTCCAGTCCCTACACCCCTCCCTATCTCTGTAACCTCCTCCAGCCCCTACACCCCCTCCCTAGCTCTGTAACCTCCTCCAGTCCCTACACCCCCTCCCTATCTCTGTAACCTCCTCCAGCCCCTACACCCCTCCCTATCTATGTAACCTCCTCCAGCCCCTACACCCCTCCCTATCTCTGTAACCTCCTCCAGTCCCTACACCCCTCCCTATCTCTGTAACCTCCTCCAGCCCCTACACCCCTCCCTATCTCTGTAACCTCCTCCAGCCCCCTACACCCCCTCACTATCTCTGTAACCTCCTCCAGTCCCTACACCCCTCCCTATCTCTGTAACCTCTTCCAGCCCCTACACCCCCTCCCTATCTCTGTAACCTCCTCCAGTCCCTACAACCCCTCCCTATCTCTGTAACCTCCTCCAGCCCCTACAGCCCTCCCTATCTCTGTAACCTCCTCCAGCCCCTACACCCCTTCCCTATCTCTGTAACCTCCTCCAGCCCCTACACCCCTCCCTATCTCTGTAACCTCCTCCAGCCCCCTACACCCCCTCACTATCTCTGTAACCCTCTCCAGCCCCGACAGGGATAGTGCTGGAAGACTGGAGGATAGCAAATGTTGTCCCCTTGTTCGAGACGGGGATTAGAGACCATCCTGGGAATTATCGACCAGTGAGCCTTACTTCTGTTGTGGGCAAAGTTTTGGAAAGGATTCCTCTAGCTGCCACCCACGCCCCCACATGAGCCTCAGTGCATGGTCCCTGTGATCAGTCTACCATGAGGGACCTTGTCAAAGGCCTTCCTAAAGTCCATGTAGACAACATCCACTGCCCTACCCTCATCAATCATCTTCATCACTTCCTCAAAAAACTCCATCAAATTTGTGAGACACGACCTCCCCTTCACAAAACCCTGCTGCCTCTCACTAATACATCCATTTATTTCCAAGTGGGAATAAATCCTGTCTTGAAGAATCTTCTCCAATAATTTCCCTCCCACTGATGTAAGGCTCACTGGCCTGGATTATTCTTGCTACCCTTCTTAAACAAAGGAACAACATTGGCTGTTCTCCAATCCTCTGGGACCTCCCTTGTAGTCAGTGAGGATACAAAGATTTCTCTCAAGGCCCCAGCAATTCCCTCCCTTGCCTCTCTCAGTATTCTGGGGTATATCCCATCAGGTCCTGGAGACTTGTCTACCTTAATGTTTCTCAATAATCCCAATACCTCCCCCTCTTTGATCTCAACATGACCCAAACTATCTACACATCCGTTCCCAGACTCATCATCCACCAAATCCTTCTCTCTGGTGAGTACTGACACAAAATATCATTTAAAACCTCACCCATTTCCTCTGGCTCCACGCATAGATTCCCTCCCTTGTCCTTGAGTGGGCCAACCCTCTCCCTGGCTATCCTTTTTGCTCTTTAATCCTTAATCT
>NW_027650894.1:12500-36131 GCF_965287045.1 Carcharhinus amblyrhynchos
TCCTGACCTATTCAATCTCTCTGTAACTCAGCTTCTCAAGTCCCGGCAACATCCTTGTGAACCTTCTCTGCACTCTTTCAACCTTATTTACATCCTTCCTGTAACTAGGTGACCAAAACTGTACACAATACTCTAAATTCAGCCTCACCAATGCCTTATATAACCTCACCATAAAACTCCAACTCTTATACTCAATACTTTAATGTATAAAGGTCAATGTTCTAAAAGCACTCTTTACGACCCTATCCACCTGTGACCTGTGTATTCCCAGATCCCTCTGTTCTACTGCACTCTTCAGAGTCCTACCATTTACCCTGTACGTTCTACTTTGGTTTGTCCTTCCAAAGTGCAATACCTCACACTTGTCTGCGTCAAACTCCATCTTCTATTTTTCAGCCCATTTTTCTAGTTGGTCCAAATCCCTCTGCAAGCTTTGGAAACCTTCCTCACTGTCCACTACGCCTCCAGTCTTTGTATCATCAGCAAATTTGCTGATCCAATTTACCACATTATCATCCAGATCATTGATATTGATGACAAACAACAATGGACCCAACACCGATCCCTGCGGCACTCCACTCGTCACAGGCCTCCACTCAGAGAAACAATCCTCCACAACCACTCTCTGGCTTCTTCCAATTTACTACCTCCCCATGTATACCTAGTGACTGAACCTTCCTAACTAACCTCCCATGTGGGACCTTATCAAAGGCCTTGCTGAAATCCAGGTAGACAACATCCACCGCCCTCCCTTCATCCACTTTCCTGGTAACCTCCTCGAAAAACTCTTAATAGATTGGTCAAACATGACCTACGGTGCACAAAGCCATGTTGACTCTCCCCAGTAAGTCCCTGTCTATCCAAGTATTTGTAGATCCTATCTCTTGGTACTCCTTCCAATAATTTACCTACTGACGTCAAACTTACCGGCCTATAATTTCCCGGATTACTTTTTGAGCCTTTTTTAAGCAATGGAACAACATGAGCTGTCCTCCAATCATCCGGCACCTCACCTGTGGATACTGACATTTTAAATATATCTGTCAGGGACCCTGTAACGTCAACACTCGTCTCCCTCAAGGTCCGAGGGAATACCCTGTCCGGTCCTGGGGATTTATCCACTCTGATTTACCTCAGGACAGGTAGCACCTCCTCCCCTTTAATTTGTAAAGGTTCCCTGACCTCCCTACTTGTTTGCCTTACTTCCATAGACAGTTTACCCTATTAGTCCCCTTGACACTAAGGGGCAATTTAGCACGGCCAATCCACCCTAACCTACACATCTTTGGACACTAAGGGACAATTTAGCATGGCCAATCCACCCTAACCTACACATCTTTGGACACTAAGGGACAATTTAGCACGGCCAATCCACCCTAACCTACACATCTTTGGACACTAAGGGACAAGTTAGCATGGCCAATCCACCCTAACCTACACATCTTTGGACACTAAGGGACAATTTAGCATGGCCAATCCACCCCAACCTGCACATCTTTGGACACTAAGGGACAATTTAGCATGGCCAATCCCCCTAACCTACACATCTTTGGACACTAAGGGACAATTTAGCACGGCCAATCCACCATCTTGACGGTGGGGAGGAAACCGGAGCACTCGGAGGAAACTCACGCAGACACGGGGAGAACATGCAGACTCCACCCAGTGGACAGTGACCCAAGCCGGGAATCAAACCCGGGTCCCCGGCACTGTGAGGCAGCGGTGTGCCGACTACTGTGCCACCGTTCTGCCTTAGCGTGGGCAGCTGGCGAGGGCACTGGGACAGGACTGGTGGAAGTGAAGGAGCCGACCGGCTTCCCTCTTTATCCTGTGGTGATTTCTGGGCAGGGGAAGGAGTGGGATCTGGTGCAGTGTAATGTCACCTCCTCTTGCTCCTGAGTGGGGGAGGTGGTCACACATAGTGACAGACGGAGCTGTGGGGTGATGAAGGCTTTGCCTCCCCGGTGGGGTGGGGTGAGGCGCAGGTGAAGATACAGGTAGGAAGTACGTGCAAGGCAGTAATTTTCTCTTTACCTTCCAGGCCCATGTGACACAGAGCGCCAACCCCACTAACCCGACCGCCATCACCCCCGAGGAATATTTTGACCCCAATTTTGAGCTCCAGGCCCGCGACATCGGACGCCCCATCGAGCTGACCAGCAAAGTTCAACGGTAAGCCGGGGATGGGGGCTCGATGGTTTAGATTAGCGCCCAAAACTTTCAGACAGCGTGAGCTCCGGGCCCCGTGGCCATTCAGGGTCAACAAGGCCCCAAGCTCTGGCCACACGGGGTGAGTAGGCCCCAGGCCACACGGGGTGAGTAGGCCCCAGGCCACACGGGGTGAGTAGGCCCCAGGCCACACGGGGTCAACTAGACTCCAGGCACCAGCCACTCGGGGTCAACTAGGCCCCAGGCTGCTCAGGGCCAACTAGGCCCCAGGCCCATCAAGGTGACCGGGAAGCTGGTGATGGCCCTGGCCACTCGGGGTCAATGAGGCCCCAGGCTCCGGCCACTCAGCATCAACTGGGCCCCAGACCTGGGCTAGTCAGTTTTAACTAGGCCCGAGGCTATGGCCACTGGAGGTTCACTAGGCCCCGGGCTCTGGCCACTGGGCTAACGGTTAACATGTTGCGACTATACATTTCTAACACCATTTCTGTTTCTCTCTCATCCATGCCTCCCACCTCCACTGCCTCCATCCCCACTCTCGACCTCCTCATTCCCTCCATCTCTCTCTCTCCCTCCAGGTTTAAAGCTAACCTCTGGCTCTGTGAGAACCATCCCCTCTCCCTGGTCGAGCAGGTAACACCAATCATTGACCTCATGGCGATCAGTAACGCTCACTTCGCCAAACTCCGCGACTTCATCACCCTCAAACTGCCGCCAGGATTCCCCGTCAAGATAGGTGAGGGAGCGCTGAGGGAGTGCCGCACTGTCAGAGGGTCAGTGCTGAGGGAGCGCCGCACTGTCAGAGGGTCAGTGCTGAGGGAGTGCCGCACTGTCAGAGGGTCAGTGCTGAGGGAGTGCCGCACTGTCAGAGGGTCAGTGCTGAGGGAGCGCCGCACTGTCAGAGGGTCAGTGCTGAGGGAGCGCCGCACTGTCAGAGGGTCAGTGCTGAGGGAGTGCCGCACTGTCAGAGGGTCAGTGCTGAGGGAGCGCCGCACTGTCAGAGGGTCAGTGCTGAGGGAGTGCCGCACTGTCAGAGGGTCAGTGCTGAGGGAGTGCTGCACTGTCAGAGGGTCAGTGCTGAGGGAGTGCCGCACTGTCAGAGGGTCAGTGCTGAGGGAGCGTCGCACTGTCAGAGGGTCAGTGCTGAGGGAGCGCTGCACTGTCAGAGGGTCAGTGCCGAGGGAGTGCCGCACTGTCAGAGGGTCAGTGCCGAGGGAGTGCCGCACTGTCAGAGGGTCAGTGCTGAGGGAGCGCCGCACTGTCAGAGGGTCAGTGCTGAGGGAGCGCCGCACTGTCAGAGGGTCGGTGCTGAGGGAGCGCCGCACTGTCAGAGGGTCAGTGCCGAGATAGCGCCGCACTGTCAGAGGGTCAGTGCTGAGGGAGCGCCGCACTGTCAGAGGGTCAGTGCTGAGGGAGCGCCGCACTGTCAGAGGGTCAGTGCCGAGGGAGTGCCGCACTGTCAGAGGGTCAGTGCTGAGGGAGCGCCGCACTGTCAGAGGGTCAGTGCTGAGGGAGTGCCGCACTGTCAGAGGGTCAGTGCTGAGGGAGTGCCGCACTGTCAGAGGGTCAGTGCTGAGGGAGCGCCGCACTGTCAGAGGGTCAGTGCTGACCTCTTGTGTTTTTATTACAGAGATCCCGCTGTTTCACATCCTGAATGCGCGGATCACCTTTGGCAATCTGTGTGGATGCGACGAGCCCGTCTCCACCCTCCGGATAATCGACCCCGCCTCTGATCCGATTCCCGAGGTTCCGGGGGCTTCGGGGAACTCCGACTCCTGTCGCCAAGGTAATTATCTTCCCGTCCGCAAAACTGTGTCTGCGCTGTCTCCAGGACTCCCCGAAACAACCCCTCACTCATCCCAGAACCTTGCAAACATTGGTGGGCCACCCAGTAACTGCCTCAGGGAATGATTCACTCTGGTCCTTGATGGGATGTCGCCATCGTTAATGTTTATTGCCCATCCCTCATTGCCCCTTGAGTGTGTGGGGGTATCTACATGGCAGATGTGGATTATTACTGGAATGGGTGTAAATTGAGAGAGGCGGATACTCAGCGAGACCTTGGAGTCCTCGTGTATCAGTCACTGAGAGTAAGTGCGCAGGTACAGCAGGCAGTAAAGAAGGGAAATGGTATGTTCACAGTGAGAGGATTTGAGCAGAGGGATAGGGATGTTTTACTGCAATTGTACAGGGTGTTGGTGAGGCCACACCTGGACTATTGGGCCCAATGGCCTCCTCCTGTTCCGGGTTTCTATGCTCCTGTTTGGACGGCCGTTGAGAGTCACCCACATTGCTGTCACGTGTAGGCCAGACCGGGTGAACACGGCAGATTTCCTTCCCCCATCGGTGAACTAGATGGGTTTTTCCGACAATTGACCATGGTTCAAATATCCCCATTACCGAGACTCGAT
The DNA here is from genome assembly GCF_965287045.1 of Carcharhinus amblyrhynchos. Taxonomy (NCBI): domain Eukaryota; kingdom Metazoa; phylum Chordata; class Chondrichthyes; order Carcharhiniformes; family Carcharhinidae; genus Carcharhinus; species Carcharhinus amblyrhynchos. The sequence goes on from NW_027650894.1 coordinate 17,081, forward strand.
TTTCACCATCGATGCTGTGAATCAGTTTGCCGGGATCCTGGCTGGATTTGATCCCGTTCCCCAGAGAAGCTGCCTGGGGTCTTGGCGATGGTTCCATCACTGATTGAGTTTTTTGAAGGGGGAACCAAGAAGGTAGATGAGGGCAGTGCAGTTGATGTTGTTTACATGGACTTTAGCAAGGCCTTTGACAAGGTACCGCATGGTAGGTTGCTGCATAAAGTTAAATCTCATGGGATCCAGGGTGAGGGATCTAAATGGATTCAAAATTAACTTGATGACAGAAGCCAGAGGGTGGTTGTAGAGAGTTGTTTTTCAAACTGGAGGCCTGTGACCAGCGGTGTGCCTCAGGGATCAGTGCTGGGCCCACTGTTATTTGTCATTTATATTAATGATTTGGATGAGAATATAGGAGGCAGGGTTAGTAAGTTTGCAGATGGCACCAAGATTGGTGGCATAGTGGACAGTGAAGAAAGTTATCTCCAATTGTAACAGGATCTTGATCAATTGGGCCAGTGGGCTGACGAATGGCAGATGGAGTTTAATTTAGATAAATGTGAGGTGATGCATTTTGGTCGATTGAACCAGGGCAGGACTTACTCAGTTAATGGTAGGGCGTTAGGGAGAGTTACAGAACAAAGAGATCTCGGGGGACAGGTTCATAGCTCCTTGAAAGTGGAGTCACAGGTGGACAGAGTGGTGAAGAAGGCATTCGGCATGCTTGGTTTCATTGGTCAGAACATTGAATACAGGAGTTGGGATGTCTTGTTGAAGTTGTACAAGACATTGGTAAGGCCACACTTGGAATACTGTGTACAGTTCTGGTCACCCTATTATAGAAAGGATATTATTAAACTAGAAAGAGTGCAGAAAAGATTTACTAGGATGCTACCGGGACTTGATGGATTGAGTTATAAGGAGGGGCTGGATAGACTGGGACTTTTTTTCTCTGGAGCGTAGGAGGCTGAGGGGTGATCTTATAGAGGTCTATAAAATAATGAGGGGCACAGATCAGCTAGATAGTCAATATCTTTTCCCCAAAGGTAGGGGAGTCTAAAACTAGAGGGCAGAGGTTTAAGGTGAGAGGGGAGAGATACAAAAGGGTCCAGAGGGGCAATTTTTTCACACAGAGGGTGGTGAGGGCATTGGTGAGGCCGCAGCTGGAGTACTGTGTGCAGTTTTGGGCGCCGTACTTACGCAAGGATATTTTGGCCTGGGAGGGAGTGCAGAGGAGGTTTACTAGGCTGATACCGGAGTTGAGGGGGTTGAGCTATGAGGAGAGGATGAATAAACTAGGCTTGTACTCGTTAGAGTTTAGAAGAATGAGGGGAGATCTCATTGAGACGTATAAGATGATGAATGGGATGGAAAGGATAGAGGTGGAGAGACTCTTCCCGCTCAGAAAGGACAGTAGGACTAGGGGGCACAGCCTCAAGATAAAGGGGGGGCGGTTTAGAACGGAGTTGAGGAGGAACTTCTTCACTCAAAGGGTGGTGAATCTCTGGAATTCTCTGCCCGTTGAAGTGGTGGAGGCTGCCTCGCTAAATATTTTTAAGACGCGGGTTGATGGGTTTTTGATAAGCGAGGGGATTAAGGGTTATGGGGAGAGGGCGGGAATGTGGAACTGAGCCACGACAGATCAGCCATGATCTTATTGAATGGCGGGGCAGGCTCAAAGGGCTGGATGGCCGACTCCTGCTCCTATTTCTTATGTTCTTATGAGTGTCTGGGACAAGCTGCCTGAGGCAGTAGTAGAGACGGGTACAATTTTGTCTTTTAAAAAGCATTTAGACAGTTACACGGGTACGATGGGTATAGAGGGATATGGGCCAAATGTGGGCAATTAGAATTAGCTCAGGGTTAAAAACTGGGCGTCAGGGACAAGTTGGGCGAAGGGCCTGTCTCCATGCTGTAACTCTCTGTGACTCTATAACTCAATGATACTACCCCACGATGCCATCATTGCGTCACTCGGTCGTTCTGAATCAGGCCTTCCTCATTCTCTCTCTCTCTCCGCACTCCTTTCTCTGTGCCCCCTTTCCTGCTGGCAGTGGGCAGGTGTGAAGTGGACCCCTCCGTGTTTGAGGTGCCCCGAGGTTATGCCATGGTGGGTGCAGGGCGGAGTGAGCCAATGAGAGACGAGGATGATGACCTCCTTCAGTTTGCCATCCAGCAGAGTCTGTTGGACACGGGAACCGAGACTGAGCAGGTCAGAGCGCCAGGGCGCGGGGGCAGAGCGCCAGGACACAGGGGCAAGGGGGCAGAGCGCAGGGGCAACGGGGCAGAGAACCAGAGCACAGGGGCAAGGGGGCAGAGAACCAGGACACAGGGGCAAGGGGGCAGAGCGCAAGGGCACAGGGGCAAGGGGGCAGAGAACCAGAGCACAGGGGCAAGGGGGCAGAGAACCAGGACACAGGGGCAAGGGGGCAGAGAACCAGAGCACAGGGGCAAGGGGGCAGAGAACCAGGACACAGGGGCAAGGGGGCGGAGTGCGAGGGCGTGGGGGCAAGGGGGCAGAGAACCAGAGTACGGGGGCAAGGGGGCAGAGAACCAGGACACAGGGGCAAGGGGGCAGAGTGCGAGGGCGCAGGGGCAACGGGGTGGGGTGTCAGAGCACAGGGGAAAGGGGGCTCAGCGCCAAGGGACGGGGAGGAGGGGGCAGACCACCAAGGTGCAGAGACGAGATGGTGGGGCAAGGGCGCAGGGGAGGGGGTGGGTGGGCGAGGGAACAGTGGAGAGAGGACAGAGGCCGGGCCGAGGGGACAGGACATTGGATAGGGTGCGGGGGGAGAGCGGAGAGGGCGCGGGGGGGAGAGCGGAGAGGGCGCGGGGGTGGGGAGAGGGGAGAGGGCGCGGGGGGGGGGTAGAGGGCGCGGGGGGTTTGCTCAGTGCGATTGGCTGGTGCGTTTGGGTCAGTGTGCAGTGATTGGCTGGTGCGTTTGGGTCAGTGCGCAGTGATTGGCTAGTGCGTTTGGGTCAGTGCGCAGTGATTGGCTGGTGCGTTTGGGTCAGTGCGCAGTGATTGGCTGGTGCGTTTGGGTCAGTGCGCAGTGATTGGCTGGTGCGTTTGGGCCAGTGCGCAGTGATTGGCTGGTGCGTTTGGGCCAGTGCGCAGTGATTGGCTGGTGCGTTTGGGTCAGTGCGCAGTGATTGGCTGGTGCGTTTGGGTCAGTGTGCAGTGATTGGCTGGTGCGTCTGGGTCAGTGCGCAGTGATTGGCTGGTGCATTTGGGTCAGTGCGCAGTGATTGGCTGGTGCGTTTGGGTCAGTGCGCAGTGATTGGCTGGTGTGCTGTGTGTTATTGCTGACATATTTCTCTCCTGTTTTCCAATAGGTCACAATCTGGGAGGCTTTGACCAATAGCCGACCTGGATCTAACCCCCCGATCCCGTATGATGAGGAATCACAGTTAGAACGGTAAAAACCCCTCCCTCTGAGTGTGTACACACTCCCGCGCCCCCCCCCCCGCACCCTGCCTGAGCCCCCCCGCACCCCCCCCAAACCGTCGCCCACCGTCACCCCCCCCCAACACCGTCACCACCACCCCCCCCACCCCACCACCGTCCCCCCCGTCACCCCGCCCGTCCTGTCACCCATGCTCAGCCACTGCCGCCTACCATCTCATGGTCGAATGGGGCCTCCTCCTGTTCTTGTGTAACAGGCTGGAGAAGGGGCTGAATGGCCTCCTCCTGTTCCTGTGTAACAGGCTGGAGAAGGGGGCTGAATGGCCTCCTCCTGTTCCTGTGTAACAGGCTGGAGAAGGGGCTGAATGGCCTCCTCCTGTTCCTGTGTAACAGGCTGGAGAAGGGGCTGAATGGCCTCCTCCTGTTCCTGTGTAACAGACTGGAGAAGGGGCTGAATGGCCTCCTCCTGTTCCTGTGTAACAGGCTGGAGAAGGGCCGAATGGCCTCCTCCTGTTCCCGTGTAACAGGCTGGAGAAGCGGCTGAATGGCCTCTTCCTGTTCCTGTGTAACAGGCTGGAGAAGGGGCTGAATGGGACCTCCTCCTGTTCCCGTGTAACAGGCTGGAGAAGGGGCTGAATGGGGCCTCCTCCTGTTCCCGTGTAACAGGCTGGAGAAGGGGCTGAATGGGACCTCCTCCTGTTCCTGTGTAACAGGCTGGAGAAGGGCTGAATGGGGCCTCCTCCTGTTCCTGTGTAACAGGCTGGAGAAGGGGCTGAATGGGGCCTCCTCCTGTTCCTGTGTAACAGGCTGGAGAAGGGGCTGAATGGGGCCTCCTCCTGTTCCTGTGTAACAGGCTGGAGAAGGGGCTGAATGGGGCCTCCTCATGTTCCCGTGTAACAGGTTTGATTTCGTCTCTCGGTCTTTTGGCTGAGATGCAGTCGGAGGAGGTGCAGTTCCTGCTCCAATCCGCTCGGATGGTGTAGACCAAACCCCGGACTGGAGGTGGGAGCCCTGTCCCGTCAGCTCGGATCGGGAACGTGTCCACTTGTTGAGATTCCGAACTGGAGTTTGACTGGATTGAATTGGAATAAAAACAGGTTTAATTCTGATCTTTTGTATTTTTAACTCTCTCTCTCTCTCTCTTCCTTCCTCACCCCCCACCCCCCCCGTCGTCCTCGCCCCCCCCCCCCTCCGCCTCCCTCGCCCCCCCCCCTCTGCCTTCCTCGCCCCCCCCCCCCCTGCCTTCCTCGCCCCCCCTCTCTGCCTCCCTCGCCCCCCCCTCTGCCTTCCTCGCCCCCCCCCTCTGCCTTCCTCGCCCCCCCCCTCTGCCTTCCTCGCCCCCCCCTCTCTGCCTTCCTCGCCCCCCCCCTCCGCCTCCCTCGCCCCCCCTCTCTGCCTCCCTCGCCCCCCCCCCACTCTCACACAGAGCCTTACAGGAGAGCATGCTGAACCAGGGGCCAGGGGGTCCGGAGTCCCCGCTCGCTCTGACAGACCCCTCCTCACAGCTGCAGCCGGCCTATCCCAGTTTCCCGAGCAGCTGCGCCTGGCTATGGAACAGTCGACTAAGGAACAGGAGGAGCTGGAGAGGCGCTGGCGAGAGGAGGAGGAAGAGTTGGAACGCATCCTGCAGCTTTCACTCACTGAGAAATGAAGGAGAGACCAGGTTGCGGGGGGGGCGGGGGGGGGGCTGCTGTGTGCCCACTCCCTCCCCGCCAGCCTGTGCCCAGTTATCACCCTCCACAACCCCCTCCCCTAACCCCCAGCCCCACCATCAAGGGATCTAACCCCGTGCTGTACCTGTCCTGGGAGTGTTTGATGGGGGGACAGTGTAGAGGGAGCTTTACTCTGTATCTAACCCTGTGCTGTACCTGTCCTGGGAGTGTTTGATGGGGACAGTGTAGAGGGAGCTTTACTCTGTATCTAACCCCGTGCTGTACCTGTCCTGGGAGTGTTTGATGGGGACAGTGTAGAGGGAGCTTTACTCTGTATCTAACCCCGTGCTGTACCTGTCCTGGGAGTGTTTGATGGGGACAGTGTAGAGGGAGCTTTACTCTGTATCTAACCCCGTGCTGTACCTGTCCTGGGAGTGTTTGATGGGGACAGTGTAGAGGGAGCTTTACTCTGTATCTAACCCCGTGCTGTACCTGTCCTGGGAGTGTTTGATGGGGGGACAGTGTAGAGGGAGCTTTACTCTGTATCTAACCCCGTGCTGTCCCTGTCCTGGGAGTGTTTGATGGGGGGACAGTGTAGAGGGAGCTTTACTCTGTATCTAACCCTGTGCTGTACCTGTCCTGGGAGTGTTTGATGGGGACAGTGTAGAGGGAGCTTTACTCTGTATCTAACCCCGTGCTGTACCTGTCCTGGGAGTGTTTGATGGGGGGACAGTGTAGAGGGAGATTTACTCTGTATCTAACCCCGTGCTGTACCTGTCCTGGGAGTGTTTGATGGGGGACAGTGTAGAGGGAGCTTTACTCTGTATCTAACCCCGTGCTGTACCTGTCCTGGGAGTGTTTGATGGGGGGACAGTGTAGAGGGAGCTTTACTCTGTATCTAACCCCGTGCTGTACCTGTCCTGGGAGTGTTTGATGGGCGGACAGTGTAGAGGGAGCTTTACTCTGTATCGAACCCCGTGCTGTACCTGTCCTGGGAGTGTTTGATGGGGGGACAGTGTAGAGGGAGCTTTACTCTGTATCTAACCCCGTGCTGTACCTGTCCTGGGAGTGTTTGATGGGGGGACAGTGTAGAGGGAGCTTTACTCTGTATCTAACCCCGTGCTGTACCTGTCCTGGGAGTGTTTGATGGGGACAGTGTAGAGGGAACTTTACTCTGTATCTAACCCCGTGCTGTACCTGTCCTGGGAGTGTTTGATGGGGGGACAGTGTAGAGGGAGCTTTACTCTGTATCTAACCCCGTGCTGTACCTGTCCTGGGAGTGTTTGATGGGGACAGTGTAGAGGGAACTTTACTCTGTATCTAACCCCGTGCTGTACCTGTCCTGGGAGTGTTTGATGGGGGACAGTGTAGAGGGGGCTTTACTCTGTATCTAACCCCGTGCTGTACCTGTCCTGGGAGTGTTTGATGGGGGACAGTGTAGAGGGAGCTTTACTCTGTATCTAACCCTGTGCTGTACCTGTCCTGGGAGTGTTTGATGGGGGGACAGTGTAGAGGGAGCTTTACTCTGTATCTAACCCCGTGCTGTACCTGTCCTGGGAGTGTTTGATGGGGACAGTGTAGAGGGAACTTTACTCTGTATCTAACCCCGTGCTGTACCTGTCCTGGGAGTGTTTGATGGGGGACAGTGTAGAGGGAGCTTTACTCTGTATCTAACCCTGTGCTGTTCCTGTCCTGGGAGTGTTTGATGGGGGACAGTGTAGAGGGAGCTTTACTCTGTATCTAACCCTGTGCTGTACCTGTCCTGGGAGTGTTTGATGGGGGGACAGTGTAGAGGGAGCTTTACTCTGTATCTAACCCCGTGCTGTACCTGTCCTGGGAGTGTTTGATGGGGGTACAGTGTAGAGGGAGCTTTACTCTGTATCTAACCCCGTGCTGTACCTGTCCTGGGAGTGTTTGATGGGGGGACAGTGTAGAGGGAGCTTTACTCTGTATCTAACCCCGTGCTGTACCTGTCCTGGGAGTGTTTGATGGGGGGACAGTGTAGAGGGAGCTTTACTCTGTATCTAACCCCGTGCTGTACCTGTCCTGGGAGTGTTTGATGGGGGGACAGTGTAGAGGGAGCTTTACTCTGTATCTAACCCCGTGCTGTACCTGTCCTGGGAGTGTTTGATGGGGACAGTGTAGAGGGAGCTTTACTCTGTATCGAACCCCGTGCTGTACCTGTCCTGGGAGTGTTTGATGGGGGGACAGTGTAGAGGGAGCTTTACTCTGTATCTAACCCCGTGCTTTCTTGTTATCCACTCTCCTCCCCCACCATTCTGTTCATTATGGATCTATCGGAGTTGTTACTGCGTTACCCTGGGTGATTTCTATCCCAGCTGCCTGTTTTGTTTCCAAATTCTCTTTGTAAGATTACTCGAATTCCTTCCCCTCCTCCCCTCCCTTCCCCTCCCCCTCCCCTCCCTTCCCCTCCTCCCCTCCCCTCCCCTTCCCCTCCTCCCCTCCCCTCCCTTCCCCTCCCCTCCCCTCCCCTCCCCTCCCTTCCCCTCCATCATTCCCACAATGTTAGTGCCTGGACCCCACTGGGACAAGTCGAATGTGGACTACCCCCGCACCCGCACCCCTCGCCCCCCCGCCCCCCCCCCCATATATACTGAGAAAGGGGCCTCCTGGTGGGGTGGGGTGGGGGTGGGGGTGGTTGGGTTCCTCCGTTGGCCAATGACAGCTGCCTTGTGGTGCTGAGCTCGGCTCCGCACCCCCTCCAGAGTGAGACAGAGGTACCTCTCTGTCCCTGTCTCGGTCTGTCCATCGTGCTTGGCCACATGGGTGTCCCAGGACGGTGGGGGGGGAGGGGGTCTCGATCGGACCCCCCCCCCCCCCCCCCTTACCAAACGCATGATGGGTCATAGCGAGCAGCGGTGACCCGTGGAGTTGAGTTTGTGTATAAATTATTGGAGACCACTTGTAAATAAACATATCTCCCTCTTCCCGGTTGGCTGGCACTTTCCTGTGGGATCTCCCCCTCACACCAGTTCGGGGGCAGGGGGGGAGGAGGGGAATTCCAGGGAGGGGGCCTCTCTGACCTGTCGATGCCTTTTCCCATCCCTGGTTAAATACTGAGGCTCTTCCCTCACCAGCATCTCTCTGTTCTCAGAAGAACATCAGAACTAGGAGCAGGAGTGGGCCATTCGCCCCTCAAGCCTGCCCCGCCATTCAATAAGATCATGGCTGATCTTTGTGTGGACTCAGCTCCACTTACCCACCCGCTCACCATAACCCTTAATTCCTTTACTGTTCAAACATTTATCTATCTTGCCTTAAAAACATTGAATGAGCCTCAACTGCTTCACTGGGCAGGAAATTCCACAGATTCACAACCCTTTGTGTGAAGAAGTTCCTCCTCAACTCAGTCCCAAATCTGCTCCCCCTTATTTTGAGGCCATGCCCCCTCGTTCTAGTTTCACCAGTCAGTGGAAACAACTTCCCTGCTTCTATCTTATCGATTCCCTTCATAATCTTATATGTTTCTATAAGATCTCCCCTCATTCTTCTGAATTCCAATGAGTATAGCCCCAGTCTACTCAGTCTCTCCTCATAATCCAACCCTCTCAACTCCGGAATCAACCTAGTGAATCTCCTCTGCACCCCCTCCAGTTGCCAGTATATCCTTTCACAATAATAATCAGAACTAGGAGCAGGAGTAGGCCATCTAGCCCTTCGAGCCTGCCCCGCCATTCAATAAGATCATGGCTGATCTGTCGTGGCTCAGTTCCACATTCCCGCCCTCTCCCCATAACCCTTAATCCCCTCTCTTATCAAAAACCCATCAACCCGCGTCTTAAAAATATTTAGCGAGGCAGCCTCCACCACTTCAACGGGCAGAGAATTCCAGAGATTCACCACCCTTTGAGTGAAGAAGTTCCTCCTCAACTCTGTTCTAAACCACCCCCCCTTTATCTTGAGCTGTGCCCCCTAGTCCTACTGTCCTTTCTGAGCGGGAAGAGTCTCTCCACCTCTATCCTATCCATCCCATTCAACATCTTATACGTCTCAATGAGATCTCCCCTCATTCTTCTAAACTCTAATGAGTACAAGCCCAGTTTATTCAGCCTCACCTCATAGCTCAACCTCCTCAACTCCGGCATCAGCCTAGTAAACCTCCTCTGCACTCCCTCCAAGGCCCAAAATATCCTTGTGTAAGTGCGGCGACCAAAACTGCACACAGTACTCCAGCTGCGGCCTCACCAATGCCCTATACAGCTGCAGCAAGACCTCCCTACTTTTATATTCAATCCCCCTCGCGATGAAGGCCAGCATCCCATTCGCCTTCCTGACCACCTGCTGCACCTGCAGACTGGGTTTTTGCGACTCATGCACAAGGACCCGTCAACCTTTTCAATATCGCGGAGAGTCAGTGAGCACACAGGACAGTGTCAAAACTGTTTGATTAAGGGCCGTGTCAGACGGCCTAGGAAGCTTTTATCAAAATAAGTTATTTAAAAAACACAGAATATCGAAAGAAAGTTCGCAAGAGTTTTGACTGATGACAAACAAACCAAAAAACCCCTGACAAACACACATGCGTCCCAGGATAAATACTGAAAGTAAATTCACGTGATGTGGGATCATGCAGTTTATCACCCCCTCTGTGGTTTACTGCCCTAGAAGATGAGATGAAGCCATTAAGGACTTCCCTGGGACCCCGAGATGTTCAGGTCATTTCAAGAGACAGACGCACTCCTTGCTGCTAGTTACTAGTTAGCCAGCCATCAGGAGTGAAGCTTCCCATCCCAGGGAGAGAGAGAGACACACACATGGAAACACTTTTTAGGTTAGATTCCAAACAGCTGCTAACTTAAACTAACAGCTGTGAACTTGGAGCGTGGGATTAGTACTTGGGTCCATGATGTGTGACCATTCCAGAGACATGGTTAGAACAGGGACAGGAATGGTTGTTGGCAGTTCCGGGGTGTAGATGTTTTCAGTAAGAGTGGGGAAGGCGGTAAAAGAGGTGGAGCAGTAGCATTGTTAATCAAGGATAGTTTAACGGCTGCTGAAAGGCATTTCGAGGGCGATCTGCCTACTGAGGTAATGTGGGCTGGAGTTAGAAATAGGAAAGGATCGGTCACGTCATTAGGAGTTTTCTACAGGCCCCCAAATAGTAATAGAACTTTGGAGGAGGAAATGGCAAAGCAGATTATGGATAGGTGTGGAGGTCACAGGGTAGTTATCATGGGTGACTTTAACTTTCCAAATATTGATTGGAACCTTAATAGGTCGAATAGTTCAGATGGGGCAGTTTTTGTACAGTGTGTGCAGGAGGGTTTCCTGACACAATGCGTGGATAAGCCGACAAGAGGTGGGACCACATTGGACTTGGTACTGGGTAATGAACCGGGACAAGTGTTAGATTTGTTTCTGGGGGAGCACTTTGGAGATAGTGAGCACAATTCGGTGTCCTTCATTATTGCAATGGAGAGGGATAGGGTCACACGGCAGGGCAAGGTTTATAATTGGGGCAGGGGTAATTATGATGCGATTAGACAAGAATTAGGGAGCATAAGATGGGAACAGAAACTGTCAGGTATGGGCACAAACGAAAAGTGGAGCTTTTTAAGGAACAAATACTGTGTCCCCTTAATAGGTATGTCCCTGTCAGGCAGGGAGGAAATGGCCGAGTGAGGGAACTATGGCTCACAAAGGAGGTTGAATGTCTTGTCAAGAGGAAAAAGGGAGCGTATGTAAGGATGAGAAAACAAGGTTCAGTTGGGTCGCTTGAGGGTTACAAGGTAGCTAGGAATGAGTTAAAGAAAGGGCTTAGGAGATCTAGGAGGGGCATGAGAAATCCTTGGCGGGTCGGATAAAGGAAAATCCCAAGGCTTTTTACTCTTATGTGAGAAATAAAAGAATGACCAGGGTGAGGTTAGGGCTAGTCAAGGATAGTCGTGGGAACTTGTGCATGGAGTCAGGAGAGATAGGTGAGGCGTTGAATGAATACTTCAGTGTTCACTAAGGAGAGGGGGTCATGTTTTTGAGGAGGTGTGTGAGATACAGGCTGATAGGATGGAGGACGTAGTTGTTCTGAGGGAAGATGTATTAGCAATTTTGAAAAACCTGAGGGTGGATAAGTCCCCTGGGCCAGATGGGATACATCCTAGGATTCTTTGGGAGGCAAGGGATGAGATTGCGGAGCCTTTAGCTTTGATCTTTGGGTCCTCACTGTCCACAAGGAATGTGCCAGAGGACTGGAAAACGGCGAATGTTGTTCCTCTTTTCAAGAAAGGAAATAGGAGTGACCTTGGTAATTATAGACCAGTTAATCTTACTTTGGTGGTCGGTAAGTTAATGGAAAGGGTCCTGAGAGATAGGATTTATGACCATTTGGAAAGATTCAGTTTAATCCGGGATAGTCAGCACGGTTTCATGAGGGGTAAGTCCTGCCTCACAAATTTGATTGAATTCTTAGAGGAGGTAACTAAGTGTGTAGATGAAGGTAGAGCAGTTGATGTCATACACATGGATTTTAATAAGGCGTTTGATAAGGTTCCCCATGGTAGGTTCATGAAGATAAGGTGGTGTGGGATAGAAGGAAATTTGGCCGATTGGATAAGTAACTGGCTGTCTCATAGAAGACAGAGGGTGGTGGTGGAGGGAAAATTTTCAGACTGGAGGCCAGTTACCAGCGGTGTACCACAGGGGTCAGCGCTGGGTCCTCTGCTATTTGTGATTTTTATCAATGACTTGGAGGAGGGGGCTGAAGGGTGGGTTAGTAAATTTGCTGTTGACACCAAGATTGGTGGAGTAGTGGATGAGGTGGGGGGCTGTTGTAGGCTGCAAAGAGACATTGATAGGATGCAGAGCTGGGCAGAAAAATGGCAGATGGAGTTTAACCCTGGTAAGTGTGAGGTGATTCATTTTGGTAGGACAAACTTAAATGCAGATTACAGGGTCAACGGCAGGGTTCTGAGGAATGTGGAGGAACAGAGAGATCTTGGGGCTCATATCCACAGATCTCTGAAGGTTGCCACTCAAGTGGATAGAGCCGTGAAGAAGGCTGACAGTGTGTTAGCGTTTATTAACAGGGGGTTTGAGTTTAAGAGCCATGGGGTTATGCTGCAACTATACCGGACCTTGGTGAGACCACATTTGGAATATTGTGTTCAGTTCTGGTCACCTCACTATAAGAAGGATGTGGAAGCATTGGAGAGAGTGCAGAGGAGATTTACCAGGATGCTGCCTGGTTTGGAGGGTAGGTCTTACGAGGAAAGGTTGAGGGAGCTGAGGCTTTTCTCTTTGGAGATGAGGAGGATGAGAGGCGACTTAATAGAGGTTTATAAGATGATGAGGGGGATAGAGTAGATGTACAGAGACTATTTCCTCGGGTGGATGTAGCTGTTACTCGGGGGCATAACTATAAGGTTCATGGTGGGAGATATAGGAGGGATGTCCGAGGTAGATTCTTCACTCGGAGAGTGGTTGGGGTGTGGAATGCACTGCCTGCTGTGATAGTGGAGTCGGACACTTTAGGAACTTTCAAGTGGTTATTGGATAGGCACATGGAGCACTCCAGAATGATAGGGAGTGGGATAGACTGATCTTGGGATTGGACATAGCTCAGTACAACATCGAGGGCCGAATGGCCTGTACTGTGCTGTAATGTTCCATGTAAACTGAAAATGATTGTGATTTCCAGATGAAAGAATCACAAACCCCACCGTTCAAAAATGGTTGTAAAATCCAGAATATTACATTCGGCTCAAATTATTTCATAAAATCATATCTCAGAATTTCTACAGGGCAAAAGGAGGCCATTTGGCCCATCGAATCTACACCAACAACAATCCCACTCAGGCCCTATCCCCGTGTATTTACCCCGCTAAACCTCCCTGACACTAAGGGGCAATTTAGCACGACGAATCCACCTAACCTGCCGGGATTGGGACACTGAACGCTCGGAGCTCCAGTCTGTCCGAGGAAAGATAGAAAGCTGGTCGCACCAACACACGCTCCCTCGCCCAGCACAGCGTTGGACCAATGTGGAGTCCAGAGTGGAGGAACAGCAATGAGTCCCAGGACAAAGAGTGACCCAAGACAAGGAACAGACCCTTCGGGGCCAGAGAGAGATTCAGGATAGACAGAGTGTGAGAGCGGAGGGGGGATGGAGGGAGTGTGAGAGTGGAGGGAGGGATGGAGGGAGTGTGAGAGTGGAGGGCGGATGGAGGGAGTGTGAGAGTGGAGGGGGGGATGGAGGGAGTGTGAGAGTGGAGGGTGGGATGGAGGGAGTGTGAGAGTGGAGGGAGGGATGGAGGGAGTGTGAGAGTGGAGGGCGGATGGAGGGAGTGTGAGAGTGGAGGGGGGGATGGAGGGAGTGTGAGAGTGGAGGGTGGGATGGAGGGAGTGTGAGAGTGGAGGGGCGGATGGAGGGAGTGTGAGAGTGGAGGGTGGATGGAGGGAGTGTGAGAGTGGAGGGGGGGATGGAGGGAGTATGGGAGTAGAGGGGATGGAGGGAGTGTGAGAGTGGAGGGGGGATGGAGGGAGTGTGAGAGTGGAGGGTTGATGGAGGGAGTGTGAGAGTGGAGGGGGGATGGAGGGAGTGTGAGAGTGGAGGGGCGGATGGAGGGAGTGTGAGAGTGGAGGGGGGGATGGAGGGAGTGTGAGAGTGGAGGGCGGATGGAGGGAGTGTGAAGAGTGGAGGGCGGATGGAGGGAGTGTGAGAGTGGAGGGCGGATGGAGGGAGTGTGAGAGTGGAGGGCGGATGGAGGGAGTGTGAGAGTGGAGGGGGGGATGGAGGGAGTGTGAGAGTGGAGGGGCGGATGGAGGGAGTGTGAGAGTGGAGGGGGGATGGAGGGAGTGTGAGAGCGGAGGGCTGGATGGAAGGGAGTGTGAGTGGGAGGGGGATGGAGGGAGTGTGAGAGCGGAGGGGGGATGGAGGGAGTGTGAGAGCGGAGGGGGGATGGAGGGAGTGTGAGAGCGGAGGGGGGATGGAGGGAGTGTGAGAGGGAGGGGGGATGGAGGGAGTGTGAGTGGAGGGGTGGATGGAGGGAGTGTGAGGGTGGAGGGAGTGTGAGGGTGGAGGGAGTGTTGTGAGGGTGGATGGAGGGAGTGTGAGAGTGGATGGAGGGAGTGTGAGAGTGGAGGGGTGGATGGAGGGAGTGTGAGTGGAGGGGGGATGGAGGGAGTGTGAGAGTGGAGGGGTGGATGGAGGGAGTGTGAGAGTTGAGGGGCGGATGGAGGGAGTGTGAGTGGAGGGGCGGATGGAGGGAGTGTGAGTGGAGGGGCGGATGGAGGGAGTGTGGGAGTGGAGGGGGGATGGATGGAGGGAGTGTGAGAGTGGAGGGGGGATGGATGGAGGGAGTGTGAGAGTGGAGGGGGGATGGATGGAGGGAGTGTGAGAGTGGAGGGGGGATGGAGGGAGTGTGAGAGTGGAGGAGTGGATGGAGGGGGGATGGAGGGAGTGTGAGAGTGGAGGGTTGATGGAGGGAGTGTGAGAGTGGAGGGGGGATGGAGGGAGTGTGAGAGGCGATGGAGGGAGTGTGAGAGTGGAGGGGTGGATGGAGGGAGTGTGAGTGGAGGGGGGATGGAGGGAGTGTGTGAGTGGAGGGGGGATGGAGGGAGTGTGTGAGTGGAGGGGGGATGGAGGGAGTGTGAGAGTGGAGGGGCGGATGGAGGGAGTGTGAGTGGAGGGGTGGATGGGGGGAGTGTGTGAGTGGAGGGGGGAAGGATGGAGGGAGTGTGAGAGTGGAGAGTGGATGGATGGAGGGAGTGTGAGAGTGGAGGGGGTGGATGGAGGGAGTGTGAGAGTGGAGGGGGTGGATGGAGGGAGTGTGAGAGTGGAGGAGTGGATGGAGGGAGTGTGAGTGGAGGGGATGGAGGGAGTGTGAGGGTGGAGGGAGTGTGGGAGTGGAGGGTGGAGAGATGGAGGGAGTGTGGGAGTGGAGGGTGGATGGATGGAGGGAGTGTGAGTAGAGGGGGATGGATGGAGGGAGTGTGAGAGTGGAGGGGGGTGGATGGAGGGAGTGTGAGAGTGGAGGGGGGGATGGAGGGAGTGTGAGAGTGGAGGGAGGGATGGAGGGAGTGTGAGGATGGAGGGAGTGTGGGATGGAGGGAGTGGAGGGAGGGAGGGACGGAGGGAGTGTGGGAGTGGAGGGAGGGATGGATGGAGGGAGTGTGGGAGTGGAGGGGGGGATGGATGGAGGGAGGGGAGGGATGGAGGGAGTGTGGGAGTGGAGGGGGAGGGATGTAGGGAGTGTGGGAGTGGGGGGAGGGATGTAGGGAGTGTGGGAGTGGAGGGAGGGATGGAGGGAGTGTGGGAGTGGAGGGAGGGATGGAGGGAGTGTGGGAGTGGAGGGAGGGATGGAGGGAGTGTGGGAGTGGAGGGAGGGATGGATGGAGGGAGGGGAGGGATGGAGGGAGGGGAGGGATGGAGGGAGTGTAGGGTGGAGGGAGTGTGGGAGTGGAGGGAGGGATGGAGGGAGTGTGAGAGTGGAGGAATGGATGGAGGGAGTGTGAGAGTGGAGGGGCGGATGGAGGGAGTGTGAGAGTGGAGGGGGGATGGAGGGAGTGTGAGAGTGGAGGGGGAATGGAGGGAGTGTGAGAGTGGAGGGGGAATGGAGGGAGTGTGAGAGTGGAGGGGGGATGGAGGGAGTGTGAGAGTGGAGGTGGATGGAGGGAGTGTGGGAGTGGAGGAATGGATGGAGGGAGTGTGAGAGTGGAGGAATGGATGGAGGGAGTGTGAGAGTGGAGGGGCGGATGGAGGGAGTGTGAGAGTGGAGGGGCGGATGGAGGGAGTGTGAGAGTGGAGGGGGGATGGAGGGAGGGAGTGTGAGAGTGGAGGGGCAGATGGTGAGAGTGGAGGGGCGGGTGGAGGGAGTGTGAGGGTGAAGGGAGTGTGGGAGTGGAGGGTGGAGGGAGGGAGTGTGAGAGTGGAGGAATGGATGGAGGGAGTGTGAGAGTGGAGGGGCGGATGGAGGGAGTGTGAGAGTGGAGGGGGGATGGAGGGAGTGTGAGAGTGGAGGGGGAATGGAGGGAGTGTGAGAGTGGAGGGGGAATGGAGGGAGTGTGAGAGTGGAGGGGGGATGGAGGGAGGGAGTGAGAGAGTGGAGGGGGGATGGAGGGAGGGAGTGAGAGAGTGGAGGGGGATGGAGGGAGGGAGTGTGAGAGTGGAGGGGGGATGGAGTGTGAGTGGGAGGGGTGGATGGAGGGAGTGTGAGAGTGGAGGGTTGATGGAGGGAGTGTGAGAGTGGAGGGGGGATGGAGGGAGTGAGAGAGTGGAGGGGGGATGGAGGGAGGGAGTGTGAGAGTGGAGGGGGGATGGAGGGAGTGTGAGTGGAGGGGGGATGGAGGGAGTGTGAGTGGAGGGGTGGATGGAGGGAGTGTGAGTGGAGGGGCGGATGGAGGGAGTGTGGGAGTGGAGGGAGGGATGGAGGGAGTGTGGGAGTGGAGGGAGGGATGGAGGGAGTGTGAGGGTGGAGGGAGTGTGGGATGGAGGGAGTGTGGGATGGAGGGAGTGGAGGGAGGGAGGGACGGAGGGAGTGTGGGAGTGGAGGGATGGATGGAGGGAGTGTGGGAGTGGAGGGGGGGATGGATGGAGGGAGGGGAGGGATGGAGGGAGTGTGGGAGTGGAGGGGGAGGGATGTAGGGAGTGTGGGAGTGGGGGGAGGGATGGAGGGAGTGTGGGAGTGGAGGGAGGGATGGAGGGAGTGTGGGAGTGGAGGGAGGGATGGAGGGAGTGTGGGAGTGGAGGGAGGGATGGATGGAGGGAGGGGAGGGATGGAGGGAGTGTGGGAGTGTAGGGAGGGATGGAGGGAGTGTGGGAGTGGAGGGAGGGATGGAGGGAGTGTGGGAGTGGAGGGAGGGATGGAGGGAGTGTGGGAGTGGAGGGAGGGACGGAGGGAGTGTGGGAGTGGAGGGAGGGATGGAGGGAGTGTGGGAGTGGAGGGAGGGATGGAGGGAGTGTGGGAGTGGAGGGTGGAGGGATGGAGGGAGTGTGGGAGTGGAGGGAGGGATGGAGGGAGTGTGAGGGGGAGGGAGGGATGGAGGGAGTGTGAGGGTGGAGGATGGGGGGATGGAGGGGGTGGAGGGAGGGAGTGGAGGGTGGAGGGGGGATGGAGGGAGTGTGGGAGTGGGGAGGGAGGAGGGATGGAGGGAGTGGTGGGAGTGGAGGAGGGAGTGTGGGAGTGGAGGGTGGAGGGAGGGATGGGGAGTGGGAGTGTGAGGGTGGAGGGATGGAGGGAGTGTGGGAGTGGAGGGGGGATGGAGGGAGTGTGGGGGGATGGAGGGGAGTGTGGGAGTGGAGGGAGGGATGGTGGGAGTGGAGGAGGGAGTGTGGGAGTGGAGGGTGGAGGGAGGGATGGAGGGAGTGTGAGGGTGGAGGGAGTGTGGAGTGGAGGGAGTGTGGGAGTGGAGGGAGTGTGGGAGTGGAGGGTGGAGGGAGGGAGGGAGGGAGTGTGAGGGTGGAGGGAGGGAGGTGAGGGTGGAGGGAGGGATGGAGGGCGTGTGAGGGTGGATGGAGGGAGTGTGAGGGTGGATGGAGGGAGTGTGAGGGTGGATGGAGGGAGTGTGAGGGTGGAGGGATGGAGGGAGTGTGGGAGTGGATGGAGGGAGTGTGAGGGTGGATGGAGGGAGTGTGAGGGTGGAGGGATGGAGGGAGTGTGGGAGTGGATGGAGGGAGGGAGTGTGGGAGTGGATGGAGGGAGGGAGGGAGTGGAGGGTGGAGGGAGGGATGGAGGGAGTGTGAGGGTGAAGGGATGGAGGGACTGTGAGGGTGAAGGGATGGAGGGACTGTGAGGGTGGAGGGATGGAGGGAGTGTGAGGGTGGAGGGAGGGATGGAGGGAGGGGTGGAGGGAGTGTGAGGGTGGAGGGAGGGATGGAGGGAGTGTGAGGGTGGAGGGAGGGATGGAGGGAGTGTGAGGGTGGATGGAGGGAGTGTGAGGGTGGAGGGAGGGATGGAGGGAGTGTGAGGGTGGAGGGATGGGGGAGTGTGAGGGTGGATGGAGGGAGTGTGAGGGTGGAGGATGGAGGGAGTGTGGGAGTGGAGGGGGGATGGAGGGAGTGTGGGAGTGGAGGGGGGATGGAGGGAGTGTGAGGGTGGAGGGAGGGATGGAGGGAGTGTGGGAGTGGAGGGGGGGATGGAGGGAGTGTGGGAGTGGAGGGGGGATGGAGGGAGTGTGAGAGTGGAGGGGTGGATGGAGGGAGTGTGGGAGTGGAGGGAGGGATGGAGGGAGTGTGAGGGTGGAGGGAGGGATGGAGGGAGTGTGAGGTGGAGGGAGGGATGGAGGGAGTGTGAGGGTGGAGGGAGGGATGGAGGGAGTGTGAGGTGGAGGGAGGGATGGAGGGAGTGTGAGGGTGGAGGGAGGGATGGAGGGAGTGTGGGAGTGGAGGGAGGGATGGAGGGAGTGTGAGGGTGGAGGGAGGGATGGAGGGAGTGTGGGAGTGGAGGGGAGGGATGGAGGGAGTGTGAGGGTGGAGGGAGGAGGGAGGGATGGAGGGAGTGTGAGGTGGAGGGAGGGATGGAGGGAGTGTGAGGGTGGAGGATGGAGGGAGTGTGAGGGTGGAGGGATGGAGGGTGTGAGGGTGGAGGGAGGGAGTGGGGAGTGTGGGAGTGGAGGGAGGGATGGAGGGAGTGTGAGGGTGGAGGGAGGGATGGAGGGAGTGTGGGAGTGGAGGGAGGGAGTGTGGGAGTGGAGGGAGGGAGTGTGGGAGTGGAGGGGGGGATGGAGGGAGTGTGGGAGTGGAGGGAGGGAGTGAGGGAGTGTGGGAGTGGAGGGAGGGAGGGAGTGGATGGAGGGAGTGTGAGGGTGGAGGGAGGGATGGAGGGAGTGTGGGAGTGTGAGGGTGGAGGGAGGGATGGAGGGAGTGTGGGAGTGGAGGGGGGGATGGAGGGAGTGTGAGGGTGGAGGGAGGGGATGGAGGGAGTGTGAGGGGAGGAGGGAGTGTGGGAGGGAGAAAAAAACTAATAAAAAAAAACAATGGAGGTAAAAAAAAATGGAAAAAAATGGGAAATGGTAAAAAAAAAATGGAATAAAAAAAAAAACAAAA
>NW_027650895.1:0-36122 GCF_965287045.1 Carcharhinus amblyrhynchos
CGTGCTGTCCCTGTCCTGGGAGTGTTTGATGGGGGACAGTGTAGAGGGAGCTTTACTCTGTATCTAACCCCGTGCTGTACCTGTCCTGGGAGTGTTTGATGGGGGGGACAGTGTAGAGGGAGCTTTACTCTGTATCTAACCCTGTGCTGTACCTGTCCTGGGAGTGTTTGATGGGGGGGGGACGGTGTAGAGGGAGCTTTACTCTGTATCTAACCCCGTGGTGTCCCTGTGTGTCTCTCTCTCTGTCAGTACCTGTCCAGCCGCACCAGCAGCAGCTGTTCCATCCTCAGGGGAACTGATGACGGCGATACGGGACCTGGACGTGCGCACCCCGCTGGAGTGAGTGGGCGGAGGCCCCCGATATGTTCCCTTCCCTCTGTGTTCTCTGATGAGGAATGCCCGCTTTCCCCAAGGCTCCCACCTCCCCCGGGAGTCAGGTGCCGGGCTGGGAGAGTGCAGGAGATCCACCTATTCCATTCCCGTCTCCATGTGTTCCACCACTCCCACTCCCTGTCTCTCCCTCCCCCGCCGTCTCTCTCCCTCGACCCGTCTCTCTCTCTCTCTGTCCCTCCCTCGACCTCCCCCCTCTCTCTCTCCCTCTCCCCGTATCTCCCTCGACCCGTCTCTCTCTCTCTGTCCCTCCCTCGACCTCCCCCCTCTCTCTCCCCTCTCCCCGTATCTCCCTCGACCCGTCTCTCTCTCTCTGTCCCTCCCTCGACCTCCCCCCCACCCCCTCCCCGTATCTCCCTCGACCCGTCTCTCTCTCTGTCCCTTGACCCCTCTCTCTGTCTCTGTCTGTGTACCTCGACCCATCTCTCTCTCTCTCTCTCTGTCCCTTGACCCCTCTCCCTGTCTCTGTCTGTGTACCTCGAACCGTCTCTCTCTCCCCCTCCCTCGGCCTACCCCCCCACCCCCGGCCTTTCCCCCCCATCTCTCTCCCTCTCCCCGTATCTCCCTCGCCCCTCTCTCTCTCCCTCCCTCGACCTACCCCATTCGACCTCCCGTCTCTCTCTGTCCCTTGACCCTCCCCCTCTGTCTCCCTCTTTCCTTCCCTCACCCTACGCCCGTCTCTCTCCTTCCCTCCACCCGTCTCTCTCCTTCCCTCCACCCTCCGCCCGTCTCTCTCCTTCCCTCCACCCTCCGCCCGTCTCTCTCCTTCCCTCCACCCTCCGCCCGTCTCTCTCCTTCCCTCCACCCTCCGCCCGTCTCTCTCCTTCCCTCCACCCTCCGCCCGTCTCTCTCCTTCCCTCCACCCTCCGCCCGTCTCTCTCCCTTCCCTCCACCCTCCGCCCGTCTCTCTCCTTCCCTCCACCCTCCGCCCGTCTCTCTCCTTCCCTCACCCTACGCCCGTCTCTCTCCTTCCCTCACCCTACGCCCGTCTCTCTCCTTCCCTCACCCTACGCCCGTCTCTCTCCTTCCCTCCGCCCTACGTCCCTCTCTCTCCTTCCCTCCACCCTATGCCCGTCTCTCCTTCCCCTCCACCCTACGCCCATCCCTCTCCTTCCCTCCACCCTACGCCCCTCTCTCTCCCTCTCTGTCTCCTTCTCCCTCTCTCTCTCTCTCTCTCTCTCTCTCTATTCTCCCCTCTGTAATGTTAGTTCTTTACCAGTTGGGACTGTGAATTCTAACTTTCTATTAAATACTGAAAAAAAACAACTACCAAAAAAAAAACCAAAAAAAAAATAAAACATTAAACTAACTTAAAGATATTGCCTTTCTGCTCTCGTTGCTGGGACAGAGAGAATCTGTCTCCCTTCTGTCACAAGTGTAGACAGAGTCAATGGATGGAGGCTGGTTTGTGTGATGGGATTGGGGGCTACATTCACCACCCTTTTGTAGTTCCTTGCGGTCTTGGGCAGAGCAGGATCCCAGACCGAGCTGTGATACAACCAGAAAGAATGCTTTCTATGGGGCATCTGTAAAAGTTGGTGAGAGTCGGAGCGGACATGCCAAATTTCCTTAGTCTTCTGAGAAAGTAGAGGCGTTGGTGGGGCTTTCTTAACTATAGTGTCAGCGTGGGGGGGACCAGGACAGGTTGTTGGTGATCCGGACACCGGGAAACTCTCGATCCTTTCTACTCTGTCCCCGTTGATGTAGACAGGGACACGTTCTCCTTTACACTTCCTGAAGTCGATGAGAACCTCCTTCGTCTTGTTGACGTTGCGAGGAGACCAAAACTGCGCACGATACTCCAGGTGTGGCCTCACCAACGCCCTGTACAGTTGCAGTAAAACCATCCCGATCGCTGCACGCAACCTTAACGCGATGGCGGCCGATGTACCATTTGCCTTCTTGACTGCCTGCTGGACCACCGTCCTCTCCTGCGGTGGGCTCCTCTTTGAGAACACTGGGCGCTCCTTGCATGGGTGACACACGGACCTGGGCTGCCAACGGTGGTGTGCAGCGCACCGGGGTGGGGGGGGGACAGTGCCCAAGGGGGAGGTGGAAATCCACAGAGCATCGTCAAGGGGGCTGGAGGGGGTTACAGAGATAGGGAGGGGGTGTAGGGAGGCTGGAGGAGGTTACAGAGAGAGGGAGGGGGTGTAGGGGAGGCTGGAGGGGGTTACAGAGATAGGGAGGGGGTGTAGGGGAGGCTGGAGGAGGTTACAGAGATAGGGAGGGGGTGTAGGGAGGCTGGAGGAGGTTACAGAGAGAGGGAGGGGGTGTAGGGGAGGCTGGAGGGGGTTACAGAGATAGGGAGGGGGGTGTAGGGGGCCTGGAGGAGGTTACAGAGATAGGGAGGGGGTGTAGGGGGGCTGGAGGAGGTTACAGAGATAGGGAGGGGGTGTAGGGGGGCTGGAGGGGGTTACAGAGATAGGGAGGGGGTGTAGGGGAGGCTGGAGGAGGTTACAGAGAGAGGGAGGGGGTATAGGGGGGCTGGGGGGGTTACAGAGATAGGGAGGGGTGTGGGGGGCTGGAGGAGGTTACAGAGATAGGGAGGGGGTGTCGGGGGGCTGGAGGGGGTTACAGAGATAGGGAGGGGGTGTAGGGGGGCTGGAGGAGGTTACAGAGATAGGGAGGGGGTTACAGAGAGAGAGAGGGAGGGGGTGTAGGGGAGGCTGGAGGAGGTTACAGAGATAGGGAGGGGGTGTAGGGGGGCTGGAGGGGGTTACAGAGATAGGGAGGGGGTGTAGGGGGGCTGGAGGAGGTTACAGAGATAGGGAGGGGGTGTAGGGGTGGAGGAGGTTACAGAGATAGGGAGGGGGTGTAGGGGTGCTGGAGGAGGTTACAGAGATAGGGAGGGGGTGTAGGGGGCTGGAGGAGGTTACAGAGATAGGGAGGGGGTGTAGGGGGGCTGGAGGGGGTTACAGAGATAGGGAGGGGGTGTAGGGGGGCTGGAGGAGGTTACAGAGATAGGGAGGGGGTGTAGGGGGGCTGGAGGAGGTTACAGAGATAGGGAGGGGGTGTAGGGGGCTGGAGGGGGTTACAGAGATAGGGAGGGGGTGTAGGGGGCTGGAGGGGGTTACAGAGATAGGGAGGGGGTGAATCGGGGAGTGGATATGTTGACGCTGGTTGATGTGGTTCTTTCGATCTTCCGAAGGGACCTCCTTCCCCTTCCGGAAGCTGCCATTGTGGGTGAGCATGGAGAAGTGCTGATCCAAAGCTGTGTTCCCACCTTCATCGAACCAGGCTCCGCGCTGTTCACTGCCAGTCCGGTTAGTGCGGTGGGATCGCTGATATCCCAAAATTCTCCAGCAGAGATTTACCCGCGATTTCCATTAACTTGAACCCCAATCCCCTTCCCGTTCACTCCCATTG
Organism: Carcharhinus amblyrhynchos; assembly: GCF_965287045.1. Taxonomy (NCBI): domain Eukaryota; kingdom Metazoa; phylum Chordata; class Chondrichthyes; order Carcharhiniformes; family Carcharhinidae; genus Carcharhinus; species Carcharhinus amblyrhynchos. The sequence goes on from NW_027650895.1 coordinate 3,760, forward strand.
TACACCATCCCAAACCCCTTCCCGTTCACTCCCACTGTACACAATCCCAATCCCAAACCCCTTCCCGTTCACTCCCACTGTACACAATCCCAATCCCCTTCCCGTTCACTCCCACTGTACACAATCCCAATCCCCTTCCCGTTCACTCCCACTGTACACAATCCCAATCCCCTTCCCGTTCACTCCCACTGTACACAATCCCAATCCCCTTCCCGTTCACTCCCACTGTACACAATCCCAATCTCCTTCCCGTTCACTCCCACTGTACACAATCCCAATCCCCTTCCCGTTCACTCCCACTGTACACAATCCCAATCCCCTTCCCGTTCACTCCCACTGTACACAATCCCAATCCCCTTCCCGTTCACTCCCACTGTACACAATCCCAATCCCCTTCCCGTTCACTCCCACTGTACACAATCCCAATCCCCTTCCCGTTCACTCCCACTGTACACAATCCCAATCCCCTTCCCGTTCACTCCCACTGTACACAATCCCAATCTCCTTCCCGTTCACTCCCACTGTACACAATCCCAATCCCCTTCCCGTTCACTCCCACTGTACACAATCCCAATCCCCTTCCCGTTCACTCCCACTGTACACAATCCCAAACCCCTTCCCGTTCACTCCCACTGTGCACAATCCCAATCCCCTTCCCGTTCACTCCCACTGTACACAATCCCAATCCCTTCCCGTTCACTCCCACTCTACACAATCTCAATCCCCTTCCCGTTCACTCCCACTGTGCACAATCCCAATCCCAAACCCCTTCCCATTCACTCCCACTGTACACAATCCCAATCCCCTTCCCGTTCACTCCCACTGTACACAATCCCAATCCCCTTCCCGTTCACTCCCACTCTACACAATCCCAATCCCCTTCCCGTTCACTCCCACTGTACACAATCCCGATCCCCTTCCCGTTCACTCCCACTGTACACAATCCCGATCCCCTTCCCGTTCACTCCCACTGTACACAATCCCAATCCCCTTCTCGTTCACTCCCACTGTACACAATCCCAATCCCCTTCCCGTTCACTCCCACTCTACACAATCCCAATCCCCTTCCCGTTCGCTCCCACTGTACACAATCCCAATCCCCTTCCCGTTCACTCCCACTGTACACAATCCCAATCCCCTTCCCGTTCACTCCCACTGTACACAATCCCAATCCCCTTCCCGTTCACTCCCACTCTACACAATCCCAATCCCCTTCCCGTTCACTCCCACTCTACACAATCCCAATCCCCTTCCCGTTCACTCCCACTGTGCACAATCCCAATCCCAAACCCCTTCCCATTCACTCCCACTGTACACAATCCCAATCCCCTTCCCGTTCACTCCCACTGTACACAATCCCAATCCCCTTCCCGTTCGCTCCCACTGTACACAATCCCAATCCCCTTCCCGTTCGCTCCCACTGTACACAATCCCAATCCCCTTCCCGTTCACTCCCACTGTACACAATCCCAATCCCCTTCCCGTTCACTCCCACTCTACACAATCCCAATCCCCTTCCCGTTCACTCCCACTCTACACAATCCCAATCCCCTTCCCGTCCACTCCCACTGTACACAATCCCAATCCCCTTCCCGTTCACTCCCACTGTACACAATCCCAATCCCCTTCCCGTTCACTCCCACTCTACACAATCCCAATCCCCTTCCCGTTCACTCCCACTGTACACAATCCCAATCCCCTTCCCGTTCACTCCCACTCTACACAATCCCAATCCCCTTCCCGTTGACTCCCACTCTACACAATCCCAATCCCTTCCCGTTCACTCCCACTCTACACAATCCCAATCCCCTTCCCGTTCACTCCCACTGTGCACAATCCCAATCCCCTTCCCGTTCACTCCCACTGTACACAATCCCAATCCCCTTCCCGTTCACTCCCACTGTACACAATCCCAATCCCCTTCCCGTTCACTCCCACTCTACACAATCCCAATCCCCTTCCCGTTCACTCCCACTGTACACAATCCCAATCCCCTTCCCGTTCACTCCCACTCTACACAATCCCAATCCCCTTCCCGTTCACTCCCACTGTGCACAATCCCAATCCCAAACCCCTTCCCATTCACTCCCACTGTACACAATCCCAATCCCGTTCTCTCCCACTGTACACAATCCCAATCCCCTTCCCGTTCACTCCCACTGTACACAATCCCAATCCCAATCCCCTTCCCGTTCGCTCCCACTGTACACAATCCCAATCCCCTTCCCGTTCGCTCCCACTCTACACAATCCCAATCCCCTTCCCGTTCACTCCCACTGTACACAATCCCAATCCCCTTCCCGTTCACTCCCACTGTACACAATCCCAATCCCCCTTCCCGTTCACTCCCACTGTACACAATCCCGATCCCCTTCCCGTTCACTCCCACTGTACACAATCCCAACCCCCTTCCCGTTCACTCCTACTGTACACAGTCCCAATCCCCTTCCCGTTCACTCCCACTGTGCACAATCCCGATCCCCTTCCCATTCACTCCCACTGTACACAATCCCAATCCCCCTTCCCGTTCACTCCCACTGTACACAATCCCAATCCCCCTTCCCGTTCACTCCCACTGTGCACAATCCCAATCCTGTTTACTCCCACTGTACACAATCCCAATCCCCTTCCCGTTCACTCCCACTGTACACAATCCCAATCCCCCTTCCCGTTCACTCCCACTGTACACAATCCCAATCCCCCTTCCCGTTCACTCCCACTGTACACAATCCCAATCCCAATCCCCTTCCCGTTCACTCCCACTGTACACAATCCCAATCCCCTTCCCGTTCACTCCCACTGTACACAATCCCAATCCCCTTCCCGTTCACTCCCACTGTACACAATCCCAATCCCCTTCCCGTTCACTCCCACTGTACACAATCCCAATCCCAATCCCGTTCACTCCCACTGTACACAATCCCAGTCCCCTTCCCGTTCACTCCCACTGTACACAATCCCGATCCCCTTCCCGTTCACTCCCACTGTACACAATCCCAATCCCCCTTCCCGTTCACTCCCACTGTACACAATCCCAATCCCCTTCCCGTTTACTCCCACTGTACACAATCCCGATCCCCTTCCCGTTCACTCCCACTGTACACAATCCCGATCCCCCTTCCCGTTCACTCCCACTGTACACAATCCCGATCCCCTTCCCGTTCACTCCCACTGTACACAATCCCAATCCCCTTCCCGTTCACTCCCCCTGTACACAATCCCAATCCCCTTCCCGTTCACTCCCACTGTACACAATCCCAATCCCCCTTCCCGTTCACTCCCACTGTACACAATCCCAATCCCCTTCCCGTTCACTCCCACTGTACACAGTCCCAATCCCCTTCCCGTTCACTCCCACTGTACACAATCCCAATCCCCTTCCCGTTCACTCCCACTGTACACAATCCCAATCCCAATCCCCTTCCCGTTCACTCCCACTGTACACAATCCCAATCCCCTTCCCGTTCACTCCCACTGTACACAATCCCAATCCCCCTTCCCGTTCACTCCCACTGTGCACAATCCCAATCCCAAACCCCTTCCCATTCACTCCCACTGTACACAATCCCAATCCCGTTCTCTCCCACTGTACACAATCCCAATCCCCTTCCCGTTCACTCCCACTGCACACAATCCCAATCCCAATCCCCTTCCCGTTCACTCCCACTGTACACAATCCCAATCCCAATTCCCTTCCCGTTCGCTCCCACTGTACACAATCCCAATCCCCTTCCCGTTCACTCCCACTGTACACAATCCCAATCCCCTTCCCGTTCACTCCCACTGTACACAATCCCGATCCCCTTCCCGTTCACTCCCACTGTACACAATCCCAATCCCCTTCCCGTTCACTCCCACTGTACACAATCCCAATCCCCTTCCCGTTCACTCCCACTCTACACAATCCCAATCCCCTTCCCGTTCACTCCCACTGTGCACATTCCCAATCCCAAACCCCTTCCCATTCACTCCCACTGTACACAATCCCAATCTCCTTCCCGTTCACTCCCACTCTACACAATCCCAATCCCCTTCCCGTTCACTCCCACTCTACACAATCCCAATCCCCTTCCCGTTCACTCCCACTGTACACAATCCCAATCCCCTTCCCGTTCACTCCCACTCTACACAATCCCAATCCCCTTCCCGTTCACTCCCACTGTACACAATCCCGATCCCCTTCCCGTTCACTCCCACTGTACACAATCCCAATCCCCTTCCCGTTCACTCCCACTGTACACAATCCCAATCCCCTTCCCGTTCACTCCCACTGTACACAATCCCAATCCCCCTTCCCGTTCACTCCCACTGTACACAATCCCAAACCCCTTCCCATTCACTCCCACTGTACACAATCCCAATCCCCTTCCCGTTCACTCCCACTGTACACAGTCCCAATCCCCTTCCCGTTCACTCCCACTGTACACAATCCCAATCCCCTTCCCGTTCACTCCCACTGTACACAATCCCAATCCCCTTCCCGTTCACTCCCACTGTACACAGTCCCAATCCCCTTCCCGTTCACTCCCACTGTACACAATCCCAAACCCCTTCCCGTTCACTCCTACTGTACACAATCCCAATCCCCTTCCCGTTCACTCCCACTGTACACAATCCCAATCCCCTTCCCGTTCACTCCCACTGTACACAGTCCCAATCCCCTTCCCGTTCACTCCCACTGTACACAATCCCAATCCCCTTCCCGTTCACTCCCACTGTACACAATCCCGATCCCCCTTCCCGTTCACTCCCACTGTACACAATCCCAATCCCCTTCCCGTTCACTCCCACTGTACACAATCCCAATCCCCTTCCCGTTCACTCCCACTGTACACAATCTCAATCCCCTTCCCGTTCACTCCCACTGTACACAATCCCAATCCCCTCCCCGTTCTCCCCCTCAGGTTGTGGTGTGTGGGTGTTTAGTCAATGTTCAGACACGCTGGTGGTTGTAAGTTGGGGTGGGGGGACAGATGTGTCCGTTTTTATTGCCCTGGCGATAGCTGCGGAGATGCCGGATTATTTACAGCGCGATCGCTGGTGCACAGACATGAAACAAGAGGCCATTTGGCCTTCCTCGTCTGGCCTTGCCCCTTCGTTGAGTCTGTGCCTGCCTTGCTAAGCTCCACCTCCATTCCCTCCCTCCCTCCCCCGATATGTCCTCCAATCCGTCCCCCCTCCGTCAGGGCTCTGTCCGAATGGGATTAATTGGGAGTTTGTGTGTCGGTGCGTACCCAATGGGCTGAATGGCCTCTTCTTGCACTGTGAACTTCTATGCCTCGGTGTCCTAGCTCTCTCTCTCTGTCTCTCCCCACTGTCAGTGTCTCCCCCTCCCTAATTGCCCCACTAATGGGTGTGGGTGAGGCGCAGTCTGGAATAGCTGCAGTCCCCCACCCCTCCCCCCCGGCATGTATCTGCGTGGTGTAGGTCCACCCACGGAGCTGTTAGGGAGGGAGTTCCAGAGATTTTGTCACAGTGAAGGAACGGCCGATATATTTCCAAGTCAGGATGGGGAGGTCGTGGGGGGGGGGTGGTCTCGGAGGGGGTAACTTGCAGGCGGTGGGTGTTCCCCATGTGTCTGCTGCCCCCCACCCCACTCCTCCTCCTGCGAGGTGGGGGGGGGGCGGGGGAGGAGTTTGGAAGGCGCTGTGGAAGGAGCCTTGGCGAGTCGCTGCGGGACATCCAGTAGTCGGTGCACACAGCTGCCTCTGTGCGTCGGTGGTGGAGGGAGCGGATGTCGAAGGTGGAGGTTAGTGTGTCGATTGAGCGGGGGGTGGGGGGGTGGGGGGGACCGGGAGGTGGGAGGGAAGGAGGTGTGGGGGGAGGGGAGGGGGGCTGCTTTGTCCCCGGATGGTGTCGAGCTTCTCGAGTGTTGTTGGGAGCCGCACCCGTCCTGGCGAGCGGAGAGTATCCCATCACACTCCTGGCTTGTGTCCTTGTAGATGGTGGGACAGACTGGGTGGGGAGGAGGTGGTGTGAGTCAGGAGGTGAGTTACTGTCCGCAGGATCCCCAGCCTCTGACCCGCTCTGGGAGACACAGGATTTATCTGGCTGGGTTCCAGTTCAGTTTCTGGTCAATGGTAACCCCCAGGATGTCGATAGTTGGGCGGGGGGTGGGGGGGGATTCAGCGATGGAAACACCATTGAACATCAAGGTGGGGGGGGCGGAGATGGTTAGATTCTCTCTCATTGGAGATGGGCTTTGCCTGGTACCTGTGTGTACCGTTTCTCACCACTAGGTGGGCCGAGATTGGAATATTGTGGTGGATGCGGAATATATGGACTTGCTAAAGGCACAGGATTTATCTGGCTGGGTCCAGTTCAGTTTCTGGTCAATGGTCACCCCCCAGGATCTCAATATTGAATATCCTAATGTCTCCCCCCACCAACACCGAACACCCCAACCCCCCACCCCACATTCTCTGTGTCTCTCTCTCCCCTCGCGTGACGAACAGAACATTTGCAAGGCCATGGGAGGGGGGTGGGGGATATCTCTCGATCTGGAATGATTGCTGTAGCAGTGACGTGCATGCATCAGGAGGAGGGGGAGAGAGAGAGAGAGAGACAAGGGGTGTGGGGGTGGGTGGGGTAGGAGTGCGTCCCCGTCCGCGGTCATTCCGGAACGTTCTCCATCTTGGGGTAACCGAAGGTTTCGAAGGGTTTGTAGCTTCGACCGTGAGTCTTCAGGCTGTGCCCCACATCTGGAAGGAGAGGGAGATGGTCAGGTCCCTCTGGACAGATGTGTCCCTCCCTCCTCTCCCCACCTCCCTCGCCCCCCCCTCTCTCTCTGGGCCTCCCTCAACCCCTCTCTCTCTCTCTCTGGGCCTCCCTCGCCCCCTCTCTCTCTCTCTCTCTCTGGGCCTCCCTCACCCCCTCTCTCTCTCTCTGGGCCTCCCTCACCCCCTCTCTCTCTCTCTGGGCCTCCCTCACCCCCTCTCTCTCTCTCTCTGGGCCTCCCTCACCCCCTCTCTCTCTCTCTCTGGGCCTCCCTCGCCTCCTCTCTCTCTCTGGGCCTCCCTCGCCCCCTCTCTCTCTCTGGGCCTCCCTCGCCCCCCTCTCTCTCTCTCTGGGCCTCCCTCGCCTCCTCTCTCTCTCTCTGGGCCTCCCTCGCCTCCTCTCTCTCTCTCTGGGCCTCCCTCGCCCCCCCTCTCTCTCTCTGGGCCTCCCTCGCCCCCCCCCATCTCTCTCTGGGCCTCCCTCGCCCCCCCCCCCCCTCTCTCTAGGCCTCCCTCGCCCCCTCTCTCTCTCTCTCTCTGGGCCTCCCTCGCCCCCCCTCTCTCTCTCTGGGCCTCCCTCGCCCCCCCCCCCTCTCTCTCTGGGCCTCCCTCGCCCCCCCCCCTTCTCTCTCTGGGCCTCCCTCGCCCCCCCCCCCTCTCTCTGGGCCTCCCTCGCCCCCTCTCTCTCTCTCTGGGCCTCCCTCGCCCCCTCTCTCTCTCTGGGCCTCCCTCGCCCCCTCTCTCTCTCTCTGGGCCTCCCTCGCCCCCTCTCTCTCTCTCTGGGCCTCCCTCGCCCCCCCCCCCCTCTCTCTCTGGGCCTCCCTCACCCCCCCTCTCTCTCTCTCTGGGCCTCCCTCGCCCCCCCTCTCTCTCTCTCTCTCTCTCTGGGCCTCCCTCGCCCTCTCTCTCTCTCTGGGCCTCCCGCGCTCCCCCCTCCCTCTCTCCCGTGCTCCCCCCTCCCCCTCCCTGACCCTCGGTGTGAGGGAGACCACCAGCTCGGGTAAATGCCCTGGGGGGGGGGTTACGGAGATACGCCCTGGGGTGGGATTGTGGTCGGTGCAGACTCGACGGGCCGAATGGCCTCCGTCTGCACGGCAGGGAATCTATGATTCTTGGGGTGAAGAAGTGCCTCCCCCTCCCCTCCGTTCCTAAATGGCCCAAACTCCCCCTCCCCCTCCCCCTCCCCCTCCCGGTCACCGGCCGGTGGAGCCGAGCCGGGGGTCAGTCAGAGATCAATTGCTACGTGGAATTTGCACGTTGTCCGGTGGGGGTCGGATGGCGCGCGTGTGGGCGAGACCTTGAGGATTGGCTTGCGTCGCGCGGCCTGGCGTCCCACCACCAGCGCGGGAGGCAACGACCGCGCCCAGAGTGCGCCCCGTCGCCGCTCACCCTCGTCCCGTCGCCGCTCACCCTCGTCCCTGCTGTACCGGGAAGCATTGAGTTTAAATTTCTGTACGAACATATTCCTGCAGCGTTCCATCCTCATGTACTCTGGAAGAGCCGAAGGGATTAGTGTCAGAAATCGGGACGTTGTAAATCTTATTCTTCTGAATTCCAGTGAGTATAACCCCCGTCTGCTCAGTCTCTCCTCATAATCCAACCCTCTCAAATCCGGAATCAACCCTAGTGAATCTCCTCTGCACCCCCTCCAGTGCCAGTATATCCTTTCTCAAGTAAGGAGACCAAAACTGTACACAGTAACTCCAGGCGTGGCCTCACCAGCACCTTAACATAACCTCGCTGTTTTTAAACCCCATCCCTCGGGCAATGAAGGACAAAATCCCATTTCCCACCTTCATTCCCTGCTGCTCCTGCCAACCAACTCCTGGAGATTCCTGCACAAGGACACCCAGATCCCTCTGTACAGCAAACTCCCGCCAACCAACTCCTGGAGATTCCTGCACAAGGACGCCCAGATCCCTCTGCACAGCAAACTCCCGCCAACCAACTCCTGGAGATTCCTGCACAAGGACACCCAGATCCCTCTGCACAGCAAACTCCCGCCAACCAACTCCTGGAGATTCCCGCACAAGGACGCCCAGATCCCTCTGCACAGCAAACTCCTGCCAACCAACTCCTGGAGATTCCTGCACAAGGACACCAAGGTCCCCGACTGAACTAAATCCCCCCTACCCTTCCGGGGACCGTATCCCTCTATTCCCCATCCTATTCATGGATTTGTCCAGACGCCCCCTTAAAACTCACTCCCGTATCCACTTCCACTCCCTCCCCCCGGCAGCGAGTTCCAGGCACCCACCCCCCCTCTGTGTAAAAAATCTGCCTCGTACATCTCCTTTAAACCTTGCCCCTCGCACCTTAAACCTGTGCCCCCCCGCGTAATTGACTCTTCCACCCTGGGGGGGGAAAAAGCTTCTGACTCTCCACTCTGTCCCTCATCATCTTGTAGACTTCTATCAGGTCTCCCCCTCAACCTCCAGTGAGAACAAACCAAGTTTCTCCAACCTCTCCCCATAGCTAATGCCCTCCGTACCAGGGGCAAACATCCTGGTAAATCTTTTCTGTAACCCTCTCCAAAGCCTCCACATCCTTCTGGTAGTGTGGGTGACCCAGAATTGAACTCTATATTCCAAGTGCGGCCTCACTAAGGTTCTATAAAGCTGCAACGTGACTTGCCAATTTTTAAACTCAGTGCCCCGGCCGATGAAGGCAAGCATGCCGTATGCCTTCTTGACTCCCTTCTCCACCTGCGTTGCCACTTTCAGTGACCTGTGTACCTGTACGCCCAGATCCCTCTGCCTATCAATACTCTGTGTACCTGTACGCCCAGATCCCTCTGCCTATCAATACTCTGTGTACCTGTACGCCCAGATCCCTCTGCCTATCAATACTCTGTGTACCTGTACACCCAGATCCCTCTGCCTATCAATACTCTGTGTACCTGTACACCCAGATCCCTCTGCCTATCAATACTCTGTGTACCTGTACGCCCAGATCCCTCTGCCTATCAATACTCTGTGTACCTGTACGCCCAGATCCCTCTGCCTATCAATACTCTGTGTACCTGTACGCCCAGATCCCTCTGCCTATCAATACTCTGTACCTGTACGCCCGGATCCCTCTGCCTATCAATACTCTGTGTACCTGTACGCCCAGATCCCTCTGCCTATCAATACTCTGTGTACCTGTACGCCCGGATCCCTCTGCCTATCAATACTCTGTGTACCTGTACGCCCGGATCCCTCTGCCTATCAATACTCTGTGTACCTGTACACCCAGATCCCTCTGCCTATCAATACTCTGTGTACCTGTACGCCCGGATCCCTCTGCCTATCAATACTCTGTGTACCTGTACACCCAGATCCCTCTGCCTATCAATACTCTGTGTACCTGTACGCCCAGATCCCTCTGCCTATCAATACTCTGTGTACCTGTACACCCAGATCCCTCTGCCTATCAATACTCTGAAGGGTTCTGCCATTTACTGTATATTTCCTATCTGTATTAGACCCTCCAAAATGCATCACCTCACATTTGTCCAGATTAAACTCCATCTGCCATCTCTCCGAGTCTCCAGCTGATCTCTATCCTGCTCTGTATCCTCTGATGGTCCCCATCCCTCTCCGCAAATCCACCTACCTTTGTGTCATCCACAAACTTGCTAATCAAACCAGTTACGTTTTCCTCCAAATCATTTATATATATTGCAAACAGCAGAGGTCCCAGCCCTGATCCCTGAGGAACACCACTGAACAAGAACGTGACACAGCCCCCAAATTAAGCAAAGGTAGTGCCTCTGGAAGTTCTCAGAGTAGACATGAAGCTCCCCGCCTCTCTCAGTTTTCCTCACTCCGATTTAAAGTGGGCAGCACAGTCGGGGACATTGAGAGATCAATTGCCGCGTCAACAAAGCAGGAGGACTGCTGACGGAGGCAGCCAATTTTAGCTCATGAATGCTCAAGGGTGATGGGGCACGGTGTCAAGGTGAGGCCCCCTCTGGCAGAACCAAGGAGGGCAAAACACTCAAGGCCAGAAACGAGCTTCAGGGGTTCCTACAAAATAGCCAAACCGCTGGCTCATCCTCGCCACATGTCTGCGTCCTAGCCCGCACGTGGCGCGCGTGCACCGTACCTTCCTCGGGAGTGTCCCCCGCCACCAACAGCTCCTCCTGTCGTCCGGAAGAGAGAGTGGCCCCCATTTTCTCATAATCTGGGAGAGAATGGAAAATAAGGGACCTGAATATGCGACAGTGTAGAGAGAGTTTTACTCTGTATCTAACCCTGTGCTGTACCTGTCCTGGGAGTGTTTGATGGGGGGACAGTGTAGAGGGGGCTTTACTCTGTATCTAACCCCGTGCTGTACCTGTCCTGGGAGTGTTTGATGGGGGGACAGTGTAGAGGGGGCTTTACTCTGTATCTAACCCCGTGCTGTACCTGTCCTGGGAGTGTTTGATGCGGGGACAGTGTAGAGGGAGCTTTACTCTGTATCTAACCCCGTGCTGTACCTGTCCTGGGAGTGTTTGATGGGGGGACAGTGTAGAGGGAGCTTTACTCTGTATCTAACCCTGTGCTGTACCTGTCCTGGGAGTGTTTGATGGGGGACAGTGTAGAGGGAGCTTTACTCTGTATCTAACCCCGTGCTGTACCTGTCCTGGGAGTGTTTGATGGGGGGACAGTGTAGAGGGAGCTTTACTCTGTATCTAACCCCGTGCTGTACCTGTCCTGGGAGTGTTTGATGGGGGGACAGTGTAGAGGGAGCTTTACTCTGTATCTAACCCCGTGCTGTACCTGTCCTGGGAGTGTTTGATGGGGGGACAGTGTAGAGGGAGCTTTACTCTGTATCTAACCCCGTGCTGTACCTGTCCTGGGAGTGTTTGATGGGGGGACAGTGTAGAGGGAGCTTTACTCTGTATCTAACCCTGTGCTGTACCTGTCCTGGGAGTGTTTGATGGGGGGGACAGTGTAGAGGGAGCTTTACTCTGTATCTAACCCCGTGCTGTACCTGTCCTGGGAGTGTTTGATGGGGGGACAGTGTAGAGGGAGCTTTACTCTGTATCTAACCCTGTGCTGTACCTGTCCTGGGAGTGTTTGATGGGGGACAGTGTAGAGGGAGCTTTACTCTGTATCTAACCCCGTGCTGTACCTGTCCTGGGAGTGTTTGATGGGGGGACAGTGTAGAGGGACCTTTACTCTGTATCTAACCCCGTGCTGTACCTGTCCTGGGAGTGTTTGATGGGGGGACAGTGTAGAGGGAGCTTTACTCTGTATCTAACCCCGTGCTGTACCTGTCCTGGGAGTGTTTGATGGGGGGACAGTGTAGAGGGAGCTTTACTCTGTATCTAACCCCGTGCTGTACCTGTCCTGGGAGTGTTTGATGGGGGGACAGTGTAGAGGGAGCTTTACTCTGTATCTAACCCCGCGCTGTACCTGTCCTGGGAGTGTTTGATGGGGGACAGTGTAGAGGGAGCTTTACTCTGTATCTAACCCCGTGCTGTACCTGTCCTGGGAGTGTTTGATGGGGACAGTGTAGAGGGAGCTTTACTCTGTATCTAACCCCGTGCTGTACCTGTCCTGGGAGTGTTTGATGGGGGGACAGTGTAGAGGAAGCTTTACTCTGTATCTAACCCCGTGCTGTACCTGTCCTGGGTGTGTTTGATGGGGGACAGTGTAGAGGGAGCTTTACACTGTATCTAACCCCGTGCTGTACCTGTCCTGGGAGTGTTTGATGGGGGGACAGTGTAGAGGGAGCTTTACTCTGTATCTAACCCCGTGCTGTACCTGTCCTGGGAGTGTTTGATGGGGGGACAGTGTAGAGGGAGCTTTACTCTGTATCTAACCCCGTGCTGTACCTGTCCTGGGAGTGTTTGATGGGGGGACAGTGTAGAGGGAGCTTTACTCTGTATCTAACCCTGTGCTGTACCTGTCCTGGGAGTGTTTGATGGGGACAGTGTAGAGGGAGCTTTACTCTGTATCTAACCCTGTGCTGTCCCTGTCCTGGGAGTGTTTGATGGGGGGACAGTGTAGAGGGAGCTTTACTCTGTATCTAACCCTGTGCTGTACCTGTCCTGGGAGTGTTTGATGGGGGGACAGTGTAGAGGGAGCTTTACTCTGTATCTAACCCCGTGCTGTACCTGTACTGGGAGTGTTTGATGGGGGGGACAGTGTAGAGGGAGCTTTACTCTGTATCTAACCCCGTGCTGTACCTGTCCTGGGAGTGTTTGATGGGGCGACAGTGTAGAGGGAGCTTTACTCTGTATCTAATCCCGTGCTGTACCTGTCCTGGGAGTGTTTGATGGGGGACAGTGTAGAGGGAGCTTTACTCTGTATCTAACCCTGTGCTGTACCTGTCCTGGGAGTGTTTGATGGGGCGACAGTGTAGAGGGAGCTTTACTCTGTATCTAACCCTGTGCTGTACCTGTCCTGGGAGTGTTTGATGGGGCGACAGTGTAGAGGGAGCTTTACTCTGTATCTAACCCCGTGCTGTACCTGTCCTGGGAGTGTTTGATGGGGGGACAGTGTAGAGGGAGCTTTACTCTGTATCTAACCCCGTGCTGTCCCTGTCCTGGGAGTGTTTGATGGGGGGGACAGTGTAGAGGGAGCTTTACTCTGTATCTAACCCCGTGCTGTCCCTGTCCTGGGGGTGTTTGATGGGGGGACAGTGTAGAGGGAGCTTTACTCTGTATCTAACCCCGTGCTGTCCCTGTCCTGGGAGTGTTTGATGGGGGGACAGTGTAGAGGGAGCTTTACTCTGTATCTAACCCCGTGCTGTCCCTGTCCTGGGAGTGTTTGATGGGGGGGGCAGTGTAGAGGGAGCTTTACTCTGTATCTAACCCCGTGCTGTACCTGTCCTGGGAGTGTTTGATGGGGGGACAGTGTAGAGGGAGCTTTACTCTGTATCTAACCCCGTGCTGTACCTGTCCTGGGAGTGTTTGATGGGGACAGTGTAGAGGGAGCTTTACACTGTATCTAACCCCGTGCTGTACCTGTCCTGGGAGTGTTTGATGGGGGGACAGTGTAGAGGGAGCTTTACTCTGTATCTAACCCCGTGCTGTACCTGTCCTGGGAGTGTTTGATGGGGACAGTGTAGAGGGAGCTTTACTCTGTATCTAACCCCATGCTGTACCTGTCCTGGGAGTGTTTGATGGGGACAGTGTAGAGGGAGCTTTACTCTGTATCTAACCCCATGCTGTACCTGTCCTGGGAGTGTTTGATGGGGGGGACAGTGTAGAGGGAGCTTTACTCTGTATCTAACCCCGTGCTGTACCTGTCCTGGGGGTGTTTGATGGGGGGGGCAGTGTAGAGGGAGCTTTACTCTGTATCTAACCCTGTGCTGTACCTGTCCTGGGAGTGTTTGATGGGGGACAGTGTAGAGGGAGCTTTACACTGTATCTAACCCTGTGCTGTACCTGTCCTGGGGGTGTTTGATGGGGGACAGTGTAGAGGGAGCTTTACACTGTACCTAACCCTGTGCTGTACCTGTCCTGGGAGTGTTTGATGGGGGACAGTGTAGAGGGAGCTTTACTCTGTATCTAACCCCGTGCTGTACCTGTCCTGGGAGTGTTTGATGGGGACAGTGTAGAGGGAGCTTTACTCTGTATCTAACCCCATGCTGTACCTGTCCTGGGAGTGTTTGATGGGGACAGTGTAGAGGGAGCTTTACTCTGTATCTAACCCCATGCTGTACCTGTCCTGGGAGTGTTTGATGGGGGGGACAGTGTAGAGGGAGCTTTACTCTGTATCTAACCCCGTGCTGTACCTGTCCTGGGGGTGTTTGATGGGGGGGGCAGTGTAGAGGGAGCTTTACTCTGTATCTAACCCCGTGCTGTACCTGTCCTGGGAGTGTTTGATGGGGGACAGTGTAGAGGGAGCTTTACACTGTATCTAACCCTGTGCTGTACCTGTCCTGGGGGTGTTTGATGGGGACAGTGTAGAGGGAGCTTTACTCTGTATCTAACCCTGTGCTGTACCTGTCCTGGGAGTGTTTGATGGGGACAGTGTAGAGGGAGCTTTACTCTGTATCTAACCCCATGCTGTACCTGTCCTGGGAGTGTTTGATGGGGGGGACAGTGTAGAGGGAGCTTTACTCTGTATCTAACCCCGTGCTGTACCTGTCCTGGGGGTGTTTGATGGGGGGGGGCAGTGTAGAGGGAGCTTTACTCTGTATCTAACCCTGTGCTGTACCTGTCTGGGAGTGTTTGATGGGGGACAGTGTAGAGGGAGCTTTACACTGTATCTAACCCCGTGCTGTACCTGTCCTGGGAGTGTTTGATGGGGGGACAGTGTAGAGGGAGCTTTACTCTGTATCTAACCCCATGCTGTACCTGTCCTGGGAGTGTTTGATGGGGACAGTGTAGAGGGAGCTTTACTCTGTATCTAACCCCATGCTGTACCTGTCCTGGGAGTGTTTGATGGGGGGGACAGTGTAGAGGGAGCTTTACTCTGTATCTAACCCCGTGCTGTACCTGTCCTGGGGGTGTTTGATGGGGGGGCAGTGTAGAGGGAGCTTTACTCTGTATCTAACCCTGTGCTGTACCTGTCCTGGGAGTGTTTGATGGGGACAGTGTAGAGGGAGCTTTACACTGTATCTAACCCTGTGCTGTACCTGTCCTGGGGGTGTTTGATGGGGGACAGTGTAGAGGGAGCTTTACACTGTACCTAACCCTGTGCTGTACCTGTCCTGGGAGTGTTTGATGGGGGACAGTGTAGAGGGAGCTTTACTCTGTATCTAACCCCGTGCTGTACCTGTCCTGGGAGTGTTTGATGGGGACAGTGTAGAGGGAGCTTTACTCTGTATCTAACCCCATGCTGTACCTGTCCTGGGAGTGTTTGATGGGGACAGTGTAGAGGGAGCTTTACTCTGTATGTAACCCCATGCTGTACCTGTCCTGGGAGTGTTTGATGGGGGGGACAGTGTAGAGGGAGCTTTACTCTGTATCTAACCCCGTGCTGTACCTGTCCTGGGGGTGTTTGATGGGGGGGGCAGTGTAGAGGGAGCTTTACTCTGTATCTAACCCCGTGCTGTACCTGTCCTGGGAGTGTTTGATGGGGGACAGTGTAGAGGGAGCTTTACACTGTATCTAACCCTGTGCTGTACCTGTCCTGGGGGTGTTTGATGGGGGACAGTGTAGAGGGAGCTTTACTCTGTATCTAACCCTGTGCTGTACCTGTCCTGGGAGTGTTTGATGGGGACAGTGTAGAGGGAGCTTTACTCTGTATCTAACCCCATGCTGTACCTGTCCTGGGAGTGTTTGATGGGGGGGACAGTGTAGAGGGAGCTTTACTCTGTATCTAACCCCGTGCTGTACCTGTCCTGGGGGTGTTTGATGGGGGGGGCAGTGTAGAGGGAGCTTTACTCTGTATCTAACCCTGTGCTGTACCTGTCCTGGGAGTGTTTGATGGGGGACAGTGTAGAGGGAGCTTTACACTGTATCTAACCCCGTGCTGTACCTGTCCTGGGAGTGTTTGATGGGGGGACAGTGTAGAGGGAGCTTTACTCTGTATCTAACCCCGTGCTGTACCTGTCCTGGGAGTGTTTGATGGGGGGACAGTGTAGAGGGAGCTTTACTCTGTATCTATCCCACCTCTGAACATACCTTCCATTTGTTGCTGTGTTTGTTCTGTGCTCCGGCAACGATCCATGGGTTCGTACGTTTCGGAATCTGTGGCAGGAGGAGGGAGGACGGTTATAATCAGAGGTGGGGGGGGTAACCCACTTCCCTCGACTGCCCCCATCCCGCTGCCCGTGGCGATGGCCGTGAGTATAGAGGCCACCTTCCCGCTCCCCACGCTCCCCACCCCCCCCACCCCCCCCTCCTCCCGGTTGTTGACAGACCCCCCCCCCCCCCCGATCTCTGACACGGGGACTCTCCGACCTCTCGTCTCGTCTGCCTCGGGATCGCCGAGCCTGACGGCCGCAACCCTGGCTCACCGTGCGCGTCCTGGTCCGCGTTCCGCCCCACCGAGTCCCGGTTGCCGTAGGTGTTGGTGGGTCCTCTCTCCGACTCCGAGGGGCTGTCGGTGTCGGGCACGGCGTAATCTGGAAAGCAGACAGGCGGGTAGTGAGGCCGGTGGGAGCGCAGGGGAGGTATAACTCCGATCCTGGGTCACGTTCACTGCGCGACGCGGGTGCGGAGTTTGCGGATTGCGAGCTCAGCAGAGGGCATCATTTCCCACCCCCCCCGCCCCACACCGTCCACCCCCCCCCATCCCATCCGCCCGACCGCGAAGCCATTTTCTGCACAGCAAGATCCCAGAAATGGAAATTTGGCCCCACCGCGCAGAGCCCACGAGGTTGGTGATAATGTTGGCTCCCAGATACAGGATAATCCCCCCACCCCACCCCACCCCCTCCCTCAGCACCGACCCTCCCACAGTGCGGGACTCCCTCAGCACCGACCCTCCCCACAGTGCGGCGCTCCCTCAGCACCGACCCTCCCCACAGTGCGGGACTCCCTCAGCACCGACCCTCCCCACAGTGCGGCGCTCCCTCAGCACCGACCCTCCCCACAGTGCGGGACTCCCTCAGCACCAACCCTCCCCACAGTGCGGCGCTCCCTCAGCACCGACCCTCCCCACAGTGCGGCGCTCCCTCAGCACCGACCCTCCCCACAGTGCGGGACTCCCTCAGCACCGACCCTCCCACAGTGCGGGACTCCCTCAGCACCGACCCTCCCACAGTGTGGTGCTCCCTCAGCACCGACCCTCCCCACAGTGCGGCACTCCCTCAGCACCGACCCTCCCCGCAGTGCGGCGCTCCCTCAGCACCGACCCTCCCCACAGTGCGGCGCTCCCTCAGCACCGACCCTCCCCACAGTGCGGGACTCCCTCAGCACCGACCCTCCCACAGTGCGGGACTCCCTCAGCACCGACCCTCCCACAGTGCGGCGCTCCCTCAGCACCGACCCTCCCCACAGTGCGGCACTCCCTCAGCACCGACCCTCCCACAGTGCGGCGCTCCCTCGGCACCGACCCTCCCCACAGTGCGGGACTCCCTCAGCACCGACCCTCCCACAGTGCGGGACTCCCTCAGCACCGACCCTCCCACAGTGCGGGACTCCCTCAGCACCAACCCTCCCACAGTGCGGCGCTCCCTCGGCACCGACCCTCCCCACAGTGCGGGACTCCCTCAGCACCGACCCTCCCACAGTGCGGGACTCCCTCAGCACCGACCCTCCCACAGTGCGGCGCTCCCTCAGCACCGACCCTCCCGCAGTGCGGCGCTCCCTCAGCACCGACCCTCCCCACAGTGCGGCGCTCCCTCAGCACCGACCCCCCCACAGTGCGGCGCTCCCTCGGCACCGACCCTCCCACAGTGCGGGACTCCCTCAGCACCGACCCTCCCCACAGTGCGGCGCTCCCTCAGCACCGACCCTCCCACAGTGCGGCGCTCCCTCAGCACCGACCCTCCCCACAGTGCGGCGCTCCCTCAGCACTGACCCTCCCACAGTGCGGGACTCCCTCAGCACCGACCCTCCCCACAGTGCGGGACTCCCTCAGCACCGACCCTCCCCACGGTGCGGCGCTCCCTCAGCACCGACCCTCCCCACAGTGCGGGACTCCCTCAGCACTGACCCTCCCACAGTGCGGCGCTCCCTCAGCACCGACCCTCCCACAGTGCGGGACTCCCTCAGCACTGACCCTCCCCACAGTGCGGTGCTCCCCCCCACCAACAGCGACCCTCGACACCCTGTCCTCTCCCTACCTTCCTCGCTGCTCTCCTCACTTTCTCCTTGCGGCTGCTGCCTCCGGTTTGCGTAGTGAGATGCCGCCCTCTCTACCTCTGTGTTACGTCCTGTCCGGGTAGGGGTGAGGGGATGGAGAGGGTGGGGAGGGAAACGGATCCGACACGTTACATTTGTTTCCGGAAGATTTTTTTTTTCGTACAAGTCCAGACAAGCGGGGAAATTTGTGGAAGATTTGTGCACAGCAAGATCCCACAGGACATCCTCAGAGTTAACAGAACGGGAGGCTTTTCCAGTGGAAAGGTAGGAGTTTCTGAAGGGGCTTTGATAGGATCGGTGTTGAGAGGCTGTCTCCCCCCCCCCCCCCCCACCTCTCCCCCTGGTCCCCTCCACCCCCCCCCCCCTCAACCTCCGGGGCTGGAGAATCTAGAACCTGGGGGGAGAGGGCGTAACGAGCAGGGTCACAGTCTCAGGATAAGGGGTCGGATATTTGGGACGGAGACGGGGAGAAATGTCCTCGCTCGGAGGGTTGTGAGTCTTTGGAATTCTATTCCCCCCCCCCCCTCGTCTCAGAGAGCTGTGGGGGCTCAGTCACGGAGTAGATTCCAGACGGAGATCGAGAGATTGTCGGAGACTGAGGGGGAGGGGGAATCGAGGGGGAATGGAGGGTATATGGGGAGAGTGTGGGAGGGAGGGGGAATCGAGGGGATACAGGGAGAGTGCGGGAGGGGAGGGAGGGGGAATCGAGGGGATACAGGGAGAGTGCGGGGGGGAGGGAGGGGGAATCGAGGGGATACGGGGGGAGTACAGTTTCGAGGACGGAGGCAGAACTGAGGGAGAAGAGACAGTGAAAAGCTGGATCGAGGGCTAGGAGGGAACTGAAGGGGCTGAACGGTCTTGTTTGGCACTAAGATCAGATCAGGATATTGGGTGAGGGGTAAATATTGACCCTCCTGCAGGAGGGGGACTTTCCTCCATCCCCGTACCCTCCGTTCTTCTTCAGGTGCGGGCTTTGGGATCTTTCTGTGCACCGACCGCCGATATGCTACATGGCTGGCAGGGTGAACTCTGCCTACCTGCATCGCGTCGCTGGGTCTTCTTCTCCGGGACTGTGTAAAGGCAGTCGGTAACCGGACCCTCTGACACCAATCCTAAAGGAGAACAATTCGTCAATTAACCCTCCCCACAGTGCGGGACTCCCTCAGCACCGACCCTCCCCACAGTGCGGGACTCCCTCGGCACCGACCCTCCCACAGTGCGGCGCTCCCTCAGCACCGACCCTCCCACAGTGCGGGACTCCCTCAGCACCGACCCTCCCACAGTGCGGCGCTCCCTCAGCACCGACCCTCCCACAGTGCGGGACTCCCTCGGCACCGACCCTCCCACAGTGCGGGACTCCCTCGGCACCGACCCTCCCACAGTGCGGGACTCCCTCAGCACCGACCCTCCCCACAGTGCGGCGCTCCCTCGGCACCGACCCTCCCCACAGTGCGGCGCTCCCTCAGCACCGACCCTCCCCACAGTGCGGCGCTCCCTCGGCACCGACCCTCCCCACAGTGCGGCGCTCCCTCAGCACCGACCCTCCCCACAGTGCGGGACTCCCTCAGCACCGACCCTCCCACAGTGCGGGACTCCCTCAGCACCGACCCTCCCCACAGTGCGGGACTCCCTCAGCACCGACCCTCCCCACAGTGCGGTGCTCCCTCAGCACCGACCCTCCCCACAGTGTGGCACTCCCTCAGCACCGACCCTCCCCACAGTGCGGGGCTCCCTCAGCACCGACCCTCCCACAGTGCGGCACTCCCTCAGCACCGACCCTCCCACAGTGCGGCGCTCCCTCAGCACCGACCCTCCCACAGTGCGGGACTCCCTCAGCACCGACCCTCCCCACAGTGCGGGACTCCCTCAGCACCGACCCTCCCCACAGTGCGGCGCTCCCTCAGCACCGACCCTCCCCACAGTGCGGGACTCCCTCAGCACCGACCCTCCCCACAGTGCGGGACTCCCTCAGCACCGACCCTCCCCACAGTGCGGGACTCCCTCAGCACCGACCCTCCCCACAGTGCGGGACTCCCTCAGCACCGACCCTCCCCACAGTGCGGGACTCCCTCAGCACCGACCCTCCCCACAGTGCGGGACTCCCTCAGCACCGACCCTCCCCACAGTGCGGGACTCCCTCAGCACCGACCCTCCCCACAGTGCGGGACTCCCTCAGCACCGACCCTCCCCACAGTGCGGGACTCCCTCAGCACCGACCCTCCCACAGTGCGGGACTCCCTCAGCACCGACCCTCCCCACAGTGCGGCGCTCCCTCAGCACCGACCCTCCCCACAGTGCGGGACTCCCTCAGCACCGACCCTCCCCACAGTGCGGCGCTCCCTCAGCACCGACCCTCCCCACAGTGCGGGACTCCCTCAGCACCGACCCTCCCCACAGTGCGGCGCTCCCTCAGCACCGACCCTCCCCACAGTGCGGCGCTCCCTCAGCACCGACCCTCCCCACAGTGCGGGACTCCCTCAGCACCGACCCTCCCCACAGTGCGGGACTCCCTCAGCACCGACCCTCCCCACAGTGCGGGACTCCCTCAGCACCGACCCTCCCCACAGTGCGGGACTCCCTCAGCACCGACCCTCCCCACAGTGCGGGACTCCCTCAGCACCGACCCTCCCCACAGTGCGGGACTCCCTCAGCACCGACCCTCCCCACAGTGCGGGACTCCCTCAGCACCGACCCTCCCCACAGTGCGGGACTCCCTCAGCACCGACCCTCCCACAGTGCGGGACTCCCTCAGCACCGACCCTCCCCACAGTGCGGCGCTCCCTCAGCACCGACCCTCCCCACAGTGCGGGACTCCCTCAGCACCGACCCTCCCCACAGTGCGGCGCTCCCTCAGCACCGACCCTCCCCACAGTGCGGGACTCCCTCAGCACCGACCCTCCCCACAGTGCGGCGCTCCCTCAGCACCGACCCTCCCCACAGTGCGGCGCTCCCTCAGCACCGACCCTCCCCACAGTGCGGGACTCCCTCAGCACCGACCCTCCCCACAGTGCGGCGCTCCCTCAGCACCGACCCTCCCCACAGTGCGGGACTCCCTCAGCACCGACCCTCCCACAGTGCGGGACTCCCTCAGCACCGACCCTCCCACAGTGCGGGACTCCCTCAGCACCGACCCTCCCCACAGTGCGGCGCTCCCTCAGCACCGACCCTCCCACAGTGCGGGACTCCCTCAGCACCGACCCTCCCACAGTGCGGGACTCCCTCAGCACCGACCCTCCCACAGTGCGGCTCTCCCTCAGCACCGACCCACCCCACAGTGCGGCGCTCCCTCAGCACTGACCCTCCCCACAGTGCGGCGCTCCCTCAGCACTGACCCTCCCCACAGTGCAGGACTCCCTCAGCACCGACCCTCCCCACAGTGCGGCGCTCCCTCAGCACCGACCCTCCCCACAGTGCGGCGCTCCCTCAGCACTGACCCTCCCCACAGTGCGGCGCTCCCTCAGCACCGACCCTCCCACAGTGCGGCGCTCCCTCAGCACTGACCCTCCCCACAGTGCAGGACTCCCTCAGCACTGACCCTCCCCACAGTGCAGGACTCCCTCAGCACCGACCCTCCCACAGTGCGGCGCTCCCTCAGCACCGACCCTCCCCACAGTGCAGGACTCCCTCAGCACTGACCCTCCCCACAGTGCAGGACTCCCTCAGCACCGACCCTCCCCACAGTGCGGGACTCCCTCAGCACCGACCCTCCCCACAGTGCGGCGCTCCCTCAGCACCGACCCTCCCCACAGTGCGGCGCTCCCTCAGCACCGACCCTCCCCACAGTGCAGGACTCCCTCAGCACTGACCCTCCCCACAGTGCAGGACTCCCTCAGCACCGACCCTCCCCACAGTGCGGGACTCCCTCAGCACCGACCCTCCCCACAGTGCGGCGCTCCCTCAGCACCGACCCTCCCCACAGTGCGGCGCTCCCTCAGCACCGACCCTCCCACAGTGCGGCGCTCCCTCAGCACCGACCCTCCCACAGTGCGTGACTCCCTCAGCACCGACCCTCCCACAGTGCGGCGCTCCCTCAGCACCGACCCTCCCACAGTGCGGCGCTCCCTCAGCACCGACCCTCCCACAGTGCGGCGCTCCCTCAGCACCGACCCTCCCACAGTGCGGCGCTCCCTCAGCACTGACCCTCCCACAGTGCGGCGCTCCCTCAGCACCGACCCTCCCACAGTGCGGCGCTCCCTCAGCACCGACCCTCCCCACAGTGCGGGACTCCCTCAGCACCGACCCTCCCCACAGTGCGGCGCTCCCTCAGCACCGACCCTCCCCACAGTGCGGCGCTCCCTCAGCACCGACCCTCCCCACAGTGCAGGACTCCCTCAGCACTGACCCTCCCCACAGTGCAGGACTCCCTCAGCACCGACCCTCCCCACAGTGCAGGACTCCCTCAGCACCGACCCTCCCCACAGTGCGGGACTCCCTCAGCACCGACCCTCCCCACAGTGCGGCGCTCCCTCAGCACCGACCCTCCCCACAGTGCGGCGCTCCCTCAGCACCGACCCTCCCACAGTGCGGCGCTCCCTCAGCACCGACCCTCCCACAGTGCGGGACTCCCTCAGCACCGACCCTCCCACAGTGCGGCGCTCCCTCAGCACCGACCCTCCCACAGTGCGGCGCTCCCTCAGCACCGACCCTCCCACAGTGCGGCGCTCCCTCAGCACCGACCCTCCCACAGTGCGGCGCTCCCTCAGCACCGACCCTCCCACAGTGCGGCGCTCCCTCAGCACCGACCCTCCCACAGTGCGGCGCTCCCTCAGCACCGACCCTCCCCACAGTGCGGCGCTCCCTCAGCACCGACCCTCCCCACAGTGCGGCGCTCCCTCAGCACCGACCCTCCCCACAGTGCGGCGCTCCCTCAGCACCGACCCTCCCCACAGTGCGGCGCTCCCTCAGCACCGACCCTCCCCACAGTGCGGCGCTCCCTCAGCACCGACCCTCCCCACAGTGCGGCGCTCCCTCAGCACCGACCCTCCCCACAGTGCGGCGCTCCCTCAGCACCGACCCTCCCCACAGTGCGGCGCTCCCTCAGCACCGACCCTCCCCACAGTGCGGCACTCCCTCAGCACCGACCCTCCCACAGTGCGGGACTCCCTCAGCACCGACCCTCCCCACAGTGCGGGACTCCCTCAGCACTGACCCTCCCACAGTGCGGGACTCCCTCAGCACCGACCCTCCCACAGTGCGGAACTCCCTCAGCACCGACCCTCCCACAGTGCGGCGCTCCCTCAGCACCGACCCTCCCACAGTGCGGCGCTCCCTCAGCACCGACCCTCCCCACAGTGCGGTGCTCCCTCCGACATAAGGTGGGAGCCCCGGATAGGGAGGTTGATTTATAAACCCGGGTCGGGGGGGGGTAGTGGGAGTTAGGATTGGAACTTACCTGTGGGGAAGTTTATTTGTGCTGTTGTCTTCTGCCTCTCACCCATCTCTCCGTCAGGCTCCATGTAATCTACCCAACAAATAGTCCAAAATTAGTACATGTCCATAACTCTCCCACACCCGGCAGCTTGTTACCCAGTCAGTGTGTGAATTAACCCCCTCCTCCAGCTCTCCCCGCACACACACACACACAGATTAGCCTCTTCCCCCACGCATAGGAGGTTGGGAGAGTACATTCCAGCACAGTCCAGGCCCTTCGGCCCCTCGATGTTGTGCCGAGCTTTGTCCAAACCCAAGATCAGTCTATCCCACTCCCTATCATTCTGGAGTGCTCCATCTGCCTATCCAATAACCGCTTGAAAGTTCCTAAAGTGTCCGACTCCACTATCACAGCAGGCAGTGCATTCCACACCCCAACCACTCTCTGAGTAAAGAATCTACCCTCGGACATCCCTCCGATATCTCCCACCATCAACCTTATAGTTATGTCCCCCAGTAACAGCTCCATCCACCCGAGGAAATAGTCTCTGAGCGTCCACTCTATCAATCCCCCTTATAAACCTCGATTAACTCGCCTCTCATCCTCCTCCGCTCCAAAGAGAAAAGCCCCCAGTTCCCTCAACCTTTCCTCACACCCTCCAAACCAGGCAGCATCCTGGTAAATCCCCTCTCTCCAATGGCTCCCACACCCTGAGGGGACCAGAACTGAACACAATATTCCAAATGTAGTCTCACCGAGGTCCGGTATAGTTACAGCATAACCCCACGGCTCTTAAACTCAAACCCCCTGTTAATAAACACTAACACACTATAAGCCTTCTTCACGACTCTATCCACTGGAATGGCAGCCTTCACAGATCTGTGGATATGAGCCCTTCGGAGCGTGGAAGAGTATCTCACCTTCTGTTTGGCCACTTGCTGAGTCAGCATTGGGATCCAGATAGTCTGTGGAGAGAGAGAGAGCGAGAGAGGCGGAGGGTGAGGCAGGTTCTCCTGATGTTCGTTCAGACGCTGACCCCCTCCACTTTCTCAGGAGACTAAGGAGGAGATTTACTGAGAGGTACTGTTCTGCGTGAGACTAAGGAAATTTGGCATGTCCGCTCCGACTCTCCCCAACTTTTACAGATGCCCCATAGAAAGCATTCTTTCTGGTTGTATCACAGCTCGGTCTGGGATCCTGCTCTGCCCAAGACCACAAGGAACTACAAAAGGGTGGTGAATGTAGCCCCCAATCCCATCACACAAACCAGCCTCCCATCCATTGACTCTGTCTACACTTCCCGCTGCCTCGGGGAAAAGCAGCCGGGATAATTAAGGACCCTCCCCACCACACGCACCCCGGACATTCTCTCTTCCACCTTCTTCCGTCGGGGGAAAAAGATACAAAAGTCTGAGGTCCCGTACCGACCGACTCAAGAACAGCTTCTTCCCTGCTGCTGTCAGACTTTTGAATGGACCTACCTCGCATTAAGCTGATCTTTCTCTACACCCTCGCTGTGACTGTAACACTACATTCTGCACCCTCTCCTTTCCTTCTCTATCAATGGTATGCTTTGTCTGTATAGCGCGCGAGAAACAATACTTTTCACTGGGGTAGGGGGGGGACTGTGTCAGTATTTACGGGGGGGGGGATCCCCGGGGAGGGGGGGTGTGTGTCAGTATTTACAGGGGGGGGGGATCCCTGGGAGGGGGGGGAGTGTGTCAGTATATACGGGGGGGATCCCCGGGGAGGGGGGGGTGTGTGTCAGTATTTACAGAGGGGGATCCCCGGGGAAGTTCGGGGGGGTTGGGGGGGGGAGGTGGGGAGAGCGTCACACTTACCATCAATGTCCACCTCCTCTTCTGCGAACAAGTTTTCGTACGAGATTCCAACTGCAAGACAAACATCCGGACATCAGCTGGGTGTTGGGACAGTCTCGGGAATTAGTTCCCAGAACATTGAATGGTATTACGGTCGATAATTCCACCTTCCCCCCCACCCCCACCCCTGTACCATCAACCTCCTGGGGGTGACCATTGACCAGAAACTGAACTGGACCCAGCCAGATAAATCCTGTGGCTTTGGCAAGTCCATATATTCTGCATCCACCACAATATTCCAATCTCTGTCCACCTAGTGGTGAGTAATGGTACACACACAGGTACCAGGCAAAGGCACCTCCAATGAGAGACAATCTAACCATCTCTCCCCCCCACCTTGATGTTCAATGGCGGCGTTTCCATCGCTGAATCCCTCCTCCCCCCACTATCAACATCCTGGGGGTGACCATTGACCAGAAACTGAACTGGGACCCAGCCAGATAAATCCTGTGTCTCCCAGAGCGGGTCAGAGGCTGGGGATCCTGCGGAGAGTAACTCACCTCCTGACTCTCCCGCCCAAACCCTGTCCCACCATCTACAAGGAACAAGATCGAGGGGTACATGTTCACAGCTCCTTGGTGGATCGAACCCAGGGCAGGACTTACTCAGTTAATGGTGGGGGAGAGTTACAGAACAGAGAGATCTAGGGGGACAGGTTCATAGCTCCTTGAAAGTGGAGTCACAGGTGGACAGAGTGGTGAAGAAGGCATTCGGCATGCTTGGTTTCATCGGTCAGAACATTGAATACAGGAGTTGGGACGTCTTGTTGAAGTTGTACAAGACATTGGTAAGGCCACACTTGGAATACTGTGTACAGTTCTGGTCACCCTATTATAGAAAGGATATTATTAAACTAGAAAGAGCGCAGAAAAGATTTACTAGGATGTTACCGGGGACTTGATGGATTGAGTTATAAGGAGAGGCTGGATAGACTGGGACTTTTTTCTCTGGAGCGTAGAGGGGTGATCTTATAGAGGTCTATAAAATAATGAGGGGCACAGATCAGCGAGATAGTCAATATCTTTTCCCCAAAGGTAGGGGAGTCTAAAACTAGAGGGCAGAGGTTTAAGGTGAGAGGGGAGAGATACAGAAGGGTCCAGAGGGGCAATTTTGTTCACCCAGAGGGTGGTGAGTATCTGGAACGAGCTGCCAGAGGCAGTAGTAGAGGCGGGGACAGTTTTGTCTTTTAAGAAGAGTTTAGACAGTTACATGGGTACGATGGGTATAGAGGGATATGGGGCAAACACGGGCAATTGGGATTAGCTTAGGGGTTTAAAATAAAGGGACAGCATGGACAAGTTGGGCCGAAGGGCCTGTTTCCCTGCTGTAAACCTCTGTGACTCCATAACTGTTGGACGGAGATTTGGGATGTTTGGAGAGCAGACGAGGAGGGGGTTGAGACAGAAGGTTTCTCACGTGGAGGGAACTCGCTGCCTGAAACAACAGGAGGGACGGCGACTCTCGCAACTATTCAGAAGTGTTTGAATGAGCTCTTGGAGACACCGCAGCCTATAAGGTGACGGAGAGTGTGCTGGTAAGTGGGGATGGAAGAGTTGGGAGATTTGGCTGGGCCAGAGAGGACGGGCCAAAGGGCCACCTTCTCGGTAACATGACATCCCCAACTGTCCCTCACCATCTTGGTCCAGTTGGAAGTGACCGCTTTGAGAATGGTTATCCATCTCTCCGTCTCCGTCTCCAGATCCCAGGTTCTCGTAGCTTGTGGACCCGGAACCCCCCTGAGTGACCGCCCCATCTAAGGACAGAGAGAAACCCACAGTGATTAGACAGTGCGGCGCTCCCTCAGTGCGGCGCTCCCTTGGCACCGACCCCCCCACAGTGCGGCGCTCCCTCAGCACCGACCCTCCCGCAGTGCGGCGCTCCCTCAGCACCGACCCTCCCACAGTGCGGCGCTCCCTCAGCACCGACCCTCCCACAGTGCGGGACTCCCTCAGCACCGACCCTCCCACAGTGCGGCGCTCCCTCGGCACCGACCCCCCCACAGTGCGGCGCTCCCTCAGTGCGGCGCTCCCTCAGCACCGACCCCCCCCACAGTGCGGCGCTCCCTCGGCACCGACCCCCCCACAGTGCGGCGCTCCCTCGGCACCGACCCTCCCACAGTGCGGCGCTCCCTCGGCAACGACCCTCCCACAGTGCGGCGCTCCCTCGGCACCGACCCTCCCACAGTGCGGCGCTCCCTCGGCACCGACCCTCCCACAGTGCGGCGCTCCCTCGGCACCGACCCTCCCACAGTGCGGCGCTCCCTCCGCACTGACCCTCCCCACAGTGCGGCGCTCCCTCAGCACCGACCCTCCCACAGTGCGGCGCTCCCTCGGCACCGACCCTCCCACAGTGCGGCGCTCCCTCAGCACCGACCCTCCCACAGTGCGGCGCTCCCTCGGCACCGACCCTCCCACAGTGCGGCGCTCCCTCAGCACCGACCCTCCCCACAGTGCGGCGCTCCCTCAGCACCGACCCTCCCACACCGGGGGGTCTGGGGATTACCTGGGGACAGTGTTGAGAGTTTGTTTCTGTAGGTTC
Source organism: Carcharhinus amblyrhynchos (assembly GCF_965287045.1). Lineage (NCBI taxonomy): Eukaryota > Metazoa > Chordata > Chondrichthyes > Carcharhiniformes > Carcharhinidae > Carcharhinus > Carcharhinus amblyrhynchos. The sequence goes on from NW_027650895.1 coordinate 31,942, forward strand.
CATTCAGTTGGTCGTCTGAGATTAATTCCCTCTTGAAAAAACTGCTAAAGGAACAAAGATTTGTGATTGAGGGAGAGAGAGAGGGAGGGAGGGGGAGGGAGAGACAGGGACACAGGGAGTGAGGGGAGACAGGGGCACAGGGAGACAGGGGCACAGGGAGACAGGGGCACAGGGAGACAGGGGCACAGGGAGACAGGGGCACAGGGACACAGGGAGACAGGGGCACAGGGAGACAGGGAGACGGAGGGCGGGAGGCAGTGAGACGGGGATGGAGGGACAGGGATGAGGAGACACAGATAGAAGGACGGGGGATAATGAGAGAGGGACTGTGTGTTGGGGTGGGTGTGGATGGGCTGGGATGTGATGAGGAGGAACTGGAATGCCGGAGTTGCGAGTGGGGATCCGATCGGAATGTTACCTTAGCATCCGGGAAATCCGTGCTTTGTGAGCTCTCTGCTGGTGTCCTGAAACCGGGGAGGGGGAAATTCCAGATTAATCCTTCTGTCTGATAGCCAGACCGAGACCCCGTCATCCCCCTCCCCCCCGCACTCTCCCCGTATCCCCTCGACTCCCCCTCCCTCCCCCTGCACTCTCCCCGTATCCCCTCGACTCCCCCTCCCTCCCCCTGCACTCTCCCCGTATCCCCTCGACTCCCCCTCCCTCCCCCCCGCACTCTCCCCCGTATCCCCTCGACTCCCCCTCCCTCCCCCCCGCACTCTCCCCGTATCCCCTCGACTCCCCCTCCCTCCCCTGCACTCTCCCCGTATCCCCCTCGATCCTCCCTCCCTCTCCCTGCACTCTCCCCGTATCCCCTCGACTCCCCCTCCCTCCCCCTGCACTCTCCCCGTATCCCCTCGACTCCCCCTCCCTCCCCCCCGCACTCTCCCCGTATCCCCTCGACTCCCCCTCCCTCCCCCTGCACTCTCCCCGTATCCCCTCGACTCCCCCTCCCTCCCTATCCCCCGCACTCTCCCCGTATCCCCTCCATTCCCCCTCCCTCCCCCCCGCACTCTCCCCGTATCCCCTCGATCCCCCTACCCCCCCCGCACTCTCCCCGTATCCCCTCGACTCCCCCTCCCTCCCCCCCGCACTCTCCCCGTATCCCCTCGACTCCCCCTCCCTCCCCCCCGCACTCTCCCCGTATCCCCTCGACTCCCCCTCCCTCCCCTCCCCCGCACTCTCCCCGTATCCCCTCGATCCTCCCTCCCTCCCCCCCGCACTCTCCCCGTATCCCCTCGACTCCCCCTCCCTCCCCCCCCCGCACTCTCCCCGTATCCCCTCGATCCCCCCTACACCCCCCCCGCACTCTCCCCGTATCCCCTCGATCCCCCCTACACCCCCCCGCACTCTCCCCGTATCCCCTCGATCCTCCCTCCCTCCCCCCCGCACTCTCCCCGTATCCCCTCGATCCTCCCCCCCGCACTCTCCCCGTATCCCCTCGATCCTCCCTCCCTCCCCCCACCCACACACTCTCCCCGTATCCCCTCGATCCTCCCTCCCTCCCCCCCGTATCCCCTCGACTCCCCCTCCCTCCCCCCCGCACTCTCCCCGTACTCCCCGTATCCCCTCGATCCTCCCTCCCTCCCCCCACCCACACACTCTCCCCGTATCCCCTCGATCCTCCCTCCCTCCCCCCCGTATCCCTCGATCCTCCCTCCCTCCCCCCCGCACTCTCCCCGTATCCCCTCCCTCCCCCCACACTCTCCCGTATCCCCTCGATTCCCCCTCCCTCCCCCCCGCACTCTCCCCGTATCCCCTCGACTCCCCCTCCCTCCCCCCCGCACTCTCCCCGTATCCCCTCGATCCTCCCTCCCTCCCCCCCGCACTCTCCCCGTATCCCCTCGATCCCCCCTCCCTCCCCCCCGCACTCTCCCCGTATCCCCTCGATCCTCCCTCCCTCCCCCCTCTGCACTCTCCCCGTATCCCTCGATTCTCCCTCCCTCCCCCCGCACTCTCCCCGTATCCCCTCGATCCCCCTCCCTCCCCCCTGCACTCTCCCCGTATCCCCTCGATCCCCCCTCACTCTCCCGTATCCCCTCGATCCTCCCTCCCTCCCCCCCGCACTCTCCCCGTATCCCCTCGATCCTCCCTCCCTCCCCCCTCCGCACTCTCCCCGTATCCCCTCGATCCTCCCTCCCTCCCCCTTCCGCACTCTCCCCGTATCCCCTCGATCCTCCCTCCCTCCCCCCTCCGCACTCTCCCCGTATCCCCTCGATCCTCCCTCCCTCCCTCCCGCACTCTCCCCGTATCCCCTCGATCCTCCCTCCCTCCCCCCCCCGCACTCTCCCCGTATCCCCTCGATCCTCCCCCCTCCCCCCTCCGCACTTCCCCGTATCCCCTCGACTCCCCCTCCCTCCCTCCCCCCGCACTCTCCCCGTATCCCCTCGATACCCCCTCCCACCCCCCACACTCTGCTCCTGTTCCTGTGTAACAGGCCTGGGAGAGAGAGGGGGGGGGCTGAACGGCCCCCCTCCTGTTCCAGGAAAGGCAGATGCACAGTAAGATCCCACACTTAACTGCGTCGCAGCTTGAGAACGATGGCCAGGAGAAAGCCGTAGAGACAGAGGGAGCATCCCACAGTCGTCAGGAGGACCCACCATTCCAGCAGGAATTCCAGGAAACCTGCGGAGAACAAGGTCCAAACGTCAGGGAGAGGCGGGGAGAGGGAGTGTGGGTGAGGGACACCCTCCCTCCCCACTGACCGAACACCGAGATACCGGGGAGGGGGAGGGAGAGGTGGTGTCGGGGGCTGGAGGAGGTTACAGAGGTAGGGAGGGGATGTAGGGGGGGCTGGAGGGGGTTACAGAGATAGGGAGGGGGTGTAGGGGGGCTGGAGGGGGTTACAGAGATAGGGAGGGGGTGTAGGGGGGCTGGAGGAGGTTACAGAGATAGGGAGGGGGTGTAGGGGGGCTGGAGGGGGTTATAGAGATAGGGAGGGGGTGTAGGGGGGGCTGGAGGGGTTACAGAGATAGGGAGGGGGTGTAGGGGGGGCTGGAGGGGGTTACAGAGATAGGGAGGGGGTGTAGGGGGCTGGAGGGGGTTACAGAGATAGGGAGGGGGTGTAGGGGGGGCTGGAGGGGGTTACAGAGATAGGGAGGGGGTGTAGGGGGGGCTGGAGGGGGTTACAGAGATAGGGAGGGGGGTGTAGGGGGGCTAGAGGGGGTTACAGAGATAGGGAGGGGGTGTGGGTAGGGTTTATGAATAACTCTGCTGACTCCAGATCTGTGTTGGAACCTGAGCAGAGAGACATAAGAGAATGAACCAATGATAGAAAAGTAGAAAGCAAAAGTGGAAAGCAGTGGAAACAAGGACTAGCAGAAAGTAGGCAAAAACATGTTGTACAAAATACATAGTACAAAAACATGTGTAAAGATGTTAAAACAACAAATCTAAAAACACTGTATCTGAATGCATGGAGCATTCACAAGAAGGTAGACAAATTAACAGCGCAAATTGGTACATATGAGTATAACATTATTGTGAATATGGAGACATGGCTGTAGGGTAGCCAAGGCTGGGAATTGAGTATGAATGGGTACTCAATATTTAGGAAAGACAGGCAAAAGAGGAAAAGAGATGAGGTGGCATTATTAATTATGGGTGAAATCAATGCAAAAGTGAGATAGGATATTGGCTCAGAAAATCTAGATATAAAATCACTCTGGTTGGAGCTAAGAAGCAACAAGAGGCGGAAAATACTACTGGAAGTTGTCCACCAAACTGTAGTGGTAAGAGGGGGATGGCATTCAAATGGGAATTAGAGATGTATGGAACAACACAATCATGGGTTTAGTCTCCATATAAATCGGGCAAACCAAATAGCGACAGTGCTGTGCTGCATGAATTCCTGGAGTGTGTACAAGACTTTTTCTTAGACCACTATGTCAATGAACCAATTAATGAATGTGCTTTCTAGATTTGGTATAATGTGTTGAGAAAGGGGTCATTAATAATCTTGTTGTGCAGGGTCCTTTAGGGAACTGTGACCATAACATGATGGACGCCTTCGCTTTCCTTTCGAATGAAGAATTCAAATACGAAACTAGGGTCTTAAATCTTAACAAGGGAAATTACAAAGGCATGAGTTGGACTGAGATAGATTGGGAACTTCATTACAAGGCATGAATGTTGATAGGCAATGACTAATATTTAAGGAATGCATTGCAGCAGTTATACATTCC
>NW_027650896.1:0-36028 GCF_965287045.1 Carcharhinus amblyrhynchos
GGGGGGTGGGGGGGGGAGAGGGGGGAGAGGGGAGGGGTGGGAGAGTGGGGGGGGGGAGAGGAGGGGGGGTGGGAGAGGGGGGAGAGGGGAGGGGGGGGTGGGGAGAGGGAGTGGGAGGGGGGGGGGGGAGACGGGGGGGAGAGGGGGGGGGAGAGGGGTGGGGGGTGGGAGGGGGGGGGAGAGGTGTGGAGGGTGGGGAGAGGGGGGAGGGGTGGGAGGGGGGGGGTGGGAGAGGGGGGGAGAGGGGGGGTGGGAGAGGGGATGGGGGGGGTTGGGGGAGAGGGGAGGGGTGGGAGGGGGGGAGAGGGGAGGGGTGGGAGGGGGGGCGGGGAGGGGGGGGAGGGGAGGGGTGGGAGAGGGGGGGCGGGGAGGGGGGGAGAGGGGAGGGGTGGGAGGGGGGGAGGGGGAGAGGGGGGAGGGGGGGAGGGGGGAGGGGAGGGGGGGAGGGGGGGGGGGGAGGGGGGGAGGGGGGGGGGTGGGGGGAGAGGGGGGGGGGAGGGGGAGAGGGGGGGGGGGAGAGGGGGGGGGGGAGGGGGGAGGGGGTGGGGGTGCGAGGGGGGTGGGTGGGAGGGGGGAGGGGGGGGTGGGGAGGGGGTGGGGGGGGGGGGGAGAGGTGTGGGGGGGGGAGGTGGGGAGGGGGTGGGGAGGGGGGGTGGGGAGAGGGGAGGGGGGGTGGGGAGGGGGGTGGGGAGAGGGGAGGGGGGGGTTGGGGAGGGGGTGGGGGAGGGGGTGGGGGAGGGGGGGTGGGGAGGGGGGTGGGGGGAGGGGGTGGGGGGAGGGGGTGGGGAGGGGGGGGGTGGGGAGGGGGGGTGGGGGGAGGGGGTGGGGAGGGGGGTTGGGGGAGGGGGTGGGGGGGGTGGGGAGAGGGGTGGGGGTGTGGGGGAGAGGGGAGGGGGGTGTGGGGAGAGGGGGTGGGGAGAGGGGTGGGGGTGGGGGGGGAGAGGGGAGGGGGGGGTGGGGAGAGGGGGTGGGGAGAGGGGTGGGGGTGGGGGGGAGAGGGGTGGGGGTGGGGGGGAGAGGGTGGGGGGGGAGGGGGGTGGGGAGGGGGGTGGGGGGAGGGGGTGGGGGAGGGGGTGGGGAGGGGGGGTGGGGGAAAGGGGGGTGGTGGGGGTGGGGAGAGGGGTGGGGGTGTGGGGGAGAGGGGAGGGGGGTGTGGGGAGAGGGGGTGGGGAGAGGGGTGGGGGTGGGGGGAGAGGGGTGGGGGTGGGGGGAGAGGGGGTGGTGGGGAGAGGGGTGGGGGTGGGGGGGAGAGGGGGTGGTGGGGAGAGGGGTGGGGGTGGGGGGGAGAGGGGGTGGGGAGAGGGGGGGAGAGGGGGTGGGGAGAGGGGGGGTGGGGGGACGGGGGGGTGGGGAGAGGGGTGGGGGTGGGGGGGGAGGGGGGTGGGGAGAGGGGTGGGGGTGGGGGGGGAGGGGGGTGGGGAGAGGGGTGGGGGTGGGGGGGGAGGGGGGTGGGGAGAGGGGTGGGGGTGGGGGGGAGGGGGGTGGGGGAGAGGGGTGGGGGTGGGGGGGAGGGGGGTGGGGGGGAGGGGGGTGGGGAGAGGGGTGGGGGTGGGGGGGAGGGGGGGTGGGGAGAGGGGTGGGGGTGGGGGGGAGGGGGGGTGGGGAGAGGGGTGGGGGGGAGGGGGGGGGAGGGGGGGTGGGGGAGAGGGGTGGGGGTGGGGGGGAGGGGGTGGGGAGAGGGGTTGGGGGGAGGGGGGGTGGGGAGAGGGGTGGGGGTGGGGGGAGGGGGGTGGGGAGAGGGGTGGGGAGAGGGGTGGGGTTGGGGGGGGAGAGTGGTGGGGGGGAGGGGGGGTGGGGGGGGACGGGGGGAGGGGGGGTGGGGAGAGGGGTGGGGTTGGGGGGGGAGAGTGGTGGGGGGGGAGGGGGGGTGGGGGGGACGGGGGGGAGGGGGGGTGGGGAGAGGGGTGGGGTTGGGGGGGGGAGTGGTGGGGGGGGAGGGGGGTGGGGGGGACGGGGGGGAGGGGGGGTGGGGAGAGGGGTGGGGGAGGGTGGGGGGGGACGGGGGGAGGGGGGGTGGGGAGGGGGGTGGGGAGAGGGGTGGGGGGGGGAGAGGGGTGGGGGTGGGGGGAGGGGTGGGAGAGGGGTGGGGGGGGAGGGGGGGGTGGGGAGTGGGGTGGGGGGGGAGGGGGGGTGGGGAGAGGGGTGGGGGGGGAGGGGGGGGGTGGGGAGAGGGGTGGGGGGGGAGGGGGGGGTGGGGAGAGGGGGGTGGGGAGAGGGTTGGGGGTGGGGGGGGAGGGGGGAGGGGGTGGTGGGGAGAGGGAGAGGGGTGGGGGGGGAGGGGGGTGGGGAGTGGGGGGGTGGGGGGTGGGAGTGGGGTGGGGTGGGGAGAGGGGGGGTGGGGAGGGGGGTGGGGGAGGGGGGTGGGGAGTGGGAGAGGGGGTGGGGGGAGGGGGTGGGGAGTGGGGAGGGGGGGTGGGAGAGGGGGGTGGGGAGAGGGGTGGGGGTGGAGGGGGGTGGGAGGGGGTGTGGGGAGAGGGGTGGTGGGGGGAGGGGTGTGGGGAGAGGGGTGGTGGGGGGAGGGTGGGGGTGGGGAGGGGGTGGGAGTTGAGGAGGAACTTCTTCACTCAAAGGGTGGTGAATCTCTGGAATTCTCTGCCCATTGAAGTGGTGGAGGCTGCCTCGCTAAATATTTTTAAGACGCGGGTTGATGGGTTTTGATAAGAGAGGGGATTAAGGGTTATGGGGAGAGGGCGGGAAGGTGGAACTGAGCCGTGACAGATCAGCCATGATCTTATTGAATGGCGGGGCAGGCTCGAAGGGCTAGATGGCCTACTCCTGCTCCTATTTCTTATGTTCTTATGTTCCTGGGTAGATGATCATTCTTGACTAGGCTCATGTGTTCAGTGTGTTTAAAATGACAAGGCAATAGTCTCTCTCTATAGTCTCGGGGTAGTGGAATCAAGCAGAATAGTGTCAGAGGGAGGCTTCTCGCATGTGGCTGTCATCACCCAGGTCAAAAAGCAATGTCTCCATGTACATGTATGAACAGGGGGAATACCCATCTCTGATTCTCCAGGATGTCATATCCCTCGAAGGAGTGAGGTGGGGATGTTACGTCTGAACGGAACCCAGGCAAAGGGCTTCGCTCTGGCCTGCTGGTTTTGAATTGGAGGGAAATTTGTAAAGGGTGTGCTCACTAAATTTATTTCAATCCATTCACAGATGCGTTCTGATATTGATGATGGAAGCTGCAGACAACCCTGCCATGTACTGGCTCTCATCAAGATGAAGAGAAGGAGAGTCTGTCACAGATTGACACAGTATCAGGAGGATCAATGACATGAACAGCAAGAGGCAACAGAGCCTCAGAAAGATCAAGATTCTGACAGACAGGGTCCACAGCAATGGTGACCATTGGTCTGAACACAGGAGCATCTCATGTCAGACAATCTTGACAACTCCCAGGTGTTAAAGGACCTTGGAGATTATAGGGCTGGTTAGTTCCCAGGGACAGTGCCCAAAAAAAAAATGGCTGATACACCAGTTCACTGTCCGCAGAATGCTGTTGAGGGCAACTAGCATAATGCACGTCCCTCCACCTGATTCCAGATTGAGCAGTTAACAGGGCTGCTTAAGGTGAGGTTCAAATGTTTGCGCCACTCAGGCAGGGCTCTCCAATAGTCACCGCAGAGAATATTCCAGATCATCATTGTCTTCTGCACCCTGCACAACTTTGTGCTGCAGAGGGGGAAATATCTTTCCTGATGGAGCAAGATGTCTCCTGTGGTGAGGATGTTAAAGTGGATGGATCTTCCAGGGACCAGGATGTCACTGAACCACATATAGGGCCTATACCAAGGGAATGATGTGGCAGAGAGGGCCATGGCAGAGTAAGCTGCTGCTATGTTTGTTGAATTTTTTTCAATCCTTTGCAGGCTGGATGGCGTCAAGATATTTTTCACTTATTTACTGACATTATTTTCCTTTTGTGTACCTTAACTTATGAGGGCAGAATTAAATTTCACGAGTTACCATCTTCCCTGCTGTGGGTTTGATCCTTTGTAAACTTACAATGCAGAGTCCTGATGCTAAATGCACACATTAGGACCTGCACAGCTCTGTTCCTCCACAGCCTCAGACACCTGTCAGTAGAATTGTGATTTCACCCATTCACTCACAAAGTCCATGTGTGCAGCAGCTTGGAAACAATATCAAATCTGAGCTCACCAGGGATACACTCATGTTACCCTGACATCTGCTCTGAATGGGGGACGGAACTGGCAGAGACCTCCTCCAGGTAGGACCAGATAGATGGGCCCACAGGGAGCAGCATGAGAACAACATTTGGCCCCTCACGTTTGCTGCTCCATGCAGATTGAGAGGGATGTTCATATTCCTGCTCCTGATTTTCAATCGTACATCATAAACTGATTGACATGACAAAAATATCAATGAATATGAGTTTTGAAGTAACTCAGTAATCCACTCAACGACGGTCCCTAATCTGCACTGTGCCTTGCTGAGGTGCACCACTCCAGACCTGCCAATCACAGAGACCCCTAGCATTCGTAGTCCTCGACAGCCTTGGCTTAATTGTGAGACTGATTAGCCATGCTGGCTTCCCCCAGCAAAGGTCAACTTCTTTCCTGTCTGGGCCCTACATTGGCCTGTTATTGCTGCTGATACTTCACATCAACAGCCAATCAATTCTCAGCACAATCCAGCACACAGGCCCATTCTACTCTCTCAGCCCTTGCGCACTTAAACCTCAATCCTTCAATGGTCTACACAAAAACGTGGTTGTGAAACCTTCATGTGAGATCTTCTGCCACCTTTGATACATAGATGAGCAAGGCACAAAAATCTTCATGCGAGGTCTGAAAAGGGCTTAGAAACTAGGAGCAGGAGTAGGTCATTCGAGTCCTTCAAGCATGCTCTACCACTCAGTTTGACCATCATGGCTGACCCTCCTCTGGATATCATGCTCCCTCCTTCACCCCATACTCCATGATGCCTTTAGAGTCTAGAAATCTATTATTTCCTCCTTTAAATATATTCAGTGATTTGGCCTCCACACCTTCTGTGGTAGAGAAGTCCAAAGGTTCACCAGGCTCTGAGTGAAGATATTTCCCCTGATCCAGTGCTAAATAGCCTTTCTTATATCCTGAAACTGTGAACTCTTGTGACATCCCTAGCCAGAGGAAATAACATCGCTGCATCCAGTCTGCCCAGCCTTGTCAGAATTTTATGTTTCAATAACATCTCTTCTCAGCCTTCTTACCTCCAGTGAATATAGGACTAGCAGATTCATACAACAATCCTGGGAATCAATTAGTGAATTTTTTGCTGCACTTCCTCCATGGCAAGTATGTCATTACTTAGGTAAAGAGACCAAGACTGTAAATAATACTCCAGGTGTTGTCTCATCAAGGCCCTGTACAGCTGCAGTAAAACATCATTGCTCCTTTACTCAAGCCTTCTAACAACGAAGGCCAACATACCATTTGCCTTCTTAACTGCTTGCTGCACCTGCATGCTTGATTTCAATGATCGATGTAGAAGAACACCCAGATTCCTCTCTATATTATTTCCCAATGTGCCACCATATAATACTTTGCCATTCTGTTTTTTTCTAGCAAAGTGAATAGCTTTCAGCTTATCCACATTATTGTAGATCTGGCATTTATTTCTGAACTCACTCAACTTGTTTCAATCGCCATGAAGGCACTTAACATCTTCCTCATCACTCACTTCTCACCAAGTTTCATGTCGCCAGCAAACTTGGAAATATTACATTTGAAATAAAAACTGAAAATACTGGATAAGCTGAACAGGTCTGGTAGCAGCTGTGGAGAGAAACCGAGTTTAATTCTGAATCCAAGTGATCCTACAAAGCATTTGCAGAAATATTGCTTTTGGTTCCCGCCTCCAAATCATTGATATAGATCCTGAATAGCTGGGGTCCAAGCACTGATCCCTGCGGGATTCAGTTACTCACTGCCTGGAACTGCAATAAACACCCATTTATTCCGATTTCTCTGCCAGCCAATTATCAACCCATGCCAACATATTACTCCTTGTCCACATGCTTTAATTTTGCTCACTAATCTCTCTTGTGGGACTTTATCAAAAACTTTCTGAAAATTCAAATACACCACTTTACTGGTTCTGCCTCTTCTGTTGTCACATCTTCAGAAAAATCCATTAGGTTTGACAAACATGATTTCCCTTTCATAAATGCACGTTGACTTTGTCTAATCCCATTGATATTTTCTAAGTGTCCTGTTGTCAGATCATTTATAATAGACTTCAGCGTTTTCCCTGCTATTTTAGAGATCTTTAGAGGGAGAGAAATATTGGTTTTATCTGCTCGAAAGCAAAGAATGAAATATTTGCATTCTAATCGTTTTTCCCCCATCCACTGGCATCCTGGAGCCAGTTTGAGTTCAGCAATAACTCTCCAATTTATGTGCTAAATTCTGATGGGTGGGATTCGATCCCACACCCTTCTCACTCCTAAGGGCACTATCACTGAACCGCAAGTGACACCCACTACTTGAACCCTGGCAGTTTCCCATCTGGTTCTGAAAGGTTTCTTTGCCCAACTTGTCTGGGAAGATGGTGCAGTGGATTTTCTGTGCGGCCGGTTCCTTCCAGACAACTCCAGGACACAGGAACAAAAGCAAAATACTGCGGGAGCTGGAAATCTGTAATAAAAATAAAGATACTGGAAACATTCAGAAGGTCAGGCAGCAGTTGAGGAGGGAAATTAAATTAATGTTTCAGGTTTCCGAACACTGATGAAAGGTAATCATCTTAATGTAGGAAAAATGTGGAATTTTCTCCACCCCAAGCCTGTGACAAGGATTATTAGGGATGGGTTGGGTAAATGGAGTTGAGATCAAGGCAAGCATGACGTATTTGAAAGGTGAAAAATATTTGACGGGCTGAATGGCTCACTCCTGTTCCTATCTTTCTCTGACGATTCCAGTCCTTCCGGTGCGATATTAAACCAAAACAGCGTTTGCCTCAAGTGGCTGTTTCAGATCCGACACTGCTGAGGAGCCGGGGAGTTCTCCTGGTGACCTGGACAATATTCCTCCCTCAGCCAGTCCCACCAAAGAGGAATTACTTCCTTAAACATCTGTTTAAAATGGCTTCTGCGCTTTCCTAGTTAACGGTTGTTCCCGTGCTTGAGTAGTTTATTGCGGATGCAGTAAGTTTCTGGGATGGGTTGAGACTTTGAGTTAACGCAAGCCTTTCATTGTTACAAAGCGCACCGCTGCCACCTGCTGACAGAATCTCAGTGCTGCAGGAAAGAATTCCTCATTAAAAACGGCCCATGAAGTGAGGACTGTCACTGAAGGTTCACGGGCATGATGGGCCGTATGATCTTCATTGCGGGATGATATTTTGATTTTTATATAATCTAATATAATTCACATTTTCAAGGGAATGTTGTCCAGCGAGAAGAGAATAAATAGACTCAGCCTCTATTTCAACGAGAGGGGGTTTGATACAGGGTAGGTGCTGGAAGGATGGTTCCCCTGGTTGGGGTCTCCAGAATGAAGGACTTTACCAACTTGATGGTGATGTTCCTGGAGTAATAGTCCAGACTCTTACTACTGAAGAGACTCCCCCCACCCCGATTGCCGTTGAAAGAGTTTTGCTGGGGCTCCTTGATGCCACACTGGGTGAAATGCTGCCCTGATGTTCAGGGCAGTTACTCTCACTCCACCTCTGGAATTCAGCTGTTTGCTCCGGTTGGGGGAGATGTTCAGTTCGGCTTCTTCCAGGAGCACTCGGCTCCACACCTCATTGCAGCCTTCATCCAGACCAATGGGGAGCCCCATGCTAGCCGGTGCTTGTGGGAGAACCAATCAGAGCCTGAGAACTCGGAATGTGCTTATAGGCGCAATAAATGCAAATGAACCTATCAGCAGGCAATGCAGTGCAGCATCGGGCTCTGATTGGACGAGTGCATTTAGAGCGGTAGAACATTGATCTGAGGTCACTGAGGTGATTTTGATCGAGACTTTTTAGGGGATTCTATAATTAGGGGGATTGATAGCATTCTTTGTCAGCAGGATTGAGAGTGCCGTATGGCATTTTGCCTGCACGTTGAGGGGCACATCTAACCAATTTGAAAGGATATTGGAGTGGGAGGGGGTGGATCCAGCTGTTGTGGTCCACGTTGGGATAAACAACATAGGCAAGACTAGGAAAGGGGACGTGTTTGAGGATTTTCGGAAACTAAATTAAAAACGGGTCCTCAAGGGTTATAATCTCTGATTTTTTAGCGAACCACATGCAAATTGGCTCAGGGATGAGAAAATTAGAGAACTGCACATGTGGCTAAAGGTGTGAGAAAGAGGTTCCATTTCATGAGCATTGGAATAGGAGGGGTCATTGGGATGGTCTCCACTTGAACTGACCTGGGACCAGTGTTCTTGTGGAAAGGATAAATAGAGTGCTCACAAAAACAAGTCGAGGCGAAGGGAAGGATAAAAGTACAAGAAAAATAAATAACTCATTGGTCTGGATCCTGTTCTTAGGCACGGTGTGTTTTCGTTATTACATCTGCCTCCACAGATGCTATCAGGCTTGTTGAAACTTTCCAGCGTTTTCTGTTCTTTTCATAGTTAAACTTGTTGGTTTCATTATTTTCATAGTGTTTTTGTGTACGTGTGTTCTGGATAAACGTATGCGTATGGTGTGATGAACAGACATGGCCAGGCTATTGAACACCAGTGAGTAACAAAGAATGTCAAAATGTGTGTGAAACGTTGAGGGTAAGTATACAGTGAATGGCGGGACCTTGAACAGCATTGATATACAGTAGGATTTTGGGGCTGAAGTCCATAGCTCCCTGGAAGTGGCCACATCAGTAGATAGGGTGGTAAAGAAAGTGTGTGGCATACTTGCTTCCATTGGTCGGGGCTTTGAGTACCAGATTCGGGATGTCACGTTGCAGCTTTAGAAAACTTTGGGTAGGCCACACTGAGTGTTGCTTTCAATTTTGGTCACCACATTAGAGGAAGGACATGAAGCTTTTGGACAGGTTGCAGAAGTGGTTTACCAGGGTGCTGCCTGGATGAGAGGGTATGAGTTATAAGGAGAGGCTGGACAAGCTAATATTGTTGTCCCCAGGAGGCTGAGGGGAGAACTGATAGAAGTGTATTAATTTATGAGAGGTGTAGATAGAGGTATGGACAGTCAAAATCATTTTCCCAAATTGAAATTTCTAATACTAGGGGACATGCACTTAAGGTGAAGGGGAATGTTCAAAGGAGATATGAGGGACTTTTTTTGCACAGTGAGTTGTAGGTGACTCGAATACACTACCAGGAGTGGTAGTGAAGGCAAATACGATTGGGGTGGTTAAGGGCCTTTTATACTTGTCCACGATATGCAAGGAATGGAAAGATATGGACCGAGGGCAGGCAGAAGGGATTAGTTTAGTTTGGGGTCATGTTCGGCACAACATCGTGGGCTGAAGGGCCTGTTCCTGTGCTGTACTGATCTATATTCTACTTACAGTGGTAGCGAGTAAGAATTTCAGCAAAATTCAGTCGAAGACATTTTACTTTAATAGCAGGTAACAAGCCCACCCAGTTACAGCGTGGAGAGACTGTAATAGATATTTAGTCGTTTGGTAGTAAAGAACTTGCTACTGCTGAAGAAAAGACACATCATGTAGAACTTCTCCGTCTTCTAGTGCATCTGGAGTTTGTGCCAAACCTTTCTAAATTGGGACTGGGGGATCGATATGGGAAGTGATGCTGCAGTTGAGCCCCCCCAAAAAAAAACGGCAAATAAGAAAATAAATTATTGCACATAATCTCTGATTCAAAAGGTATAATGAAAACTGAGGAGGAATTCATCAATCAAATCACTTCGTTAGTGAAACAAAATTGATCTTAAGTATTTTGTCTGTCGCAGCTCTTTGTTCCTTGGCTAAAAACTGGCCAATTAATGTCCGAGGATAATCACCATTGATTTTCTAGATAATTCTCGAGGTTCTTGGTATTATTCTGTATTTAGCTGGAAAGTTTCATTGGAGCAGTTACCGGACTTTGTTCCACTCACCGATTAAAGAGATAAATTTCACCAAGGTATTGTCATTTGATCCTATTCGCTTCAGGTAAATTTTGGAACATCCACAGCACCTGTCAGTGACACCATCACCCATCAGAGTACGGCCGACAGAAGGCAGTGCGGTGCGGATGGTCTTGATTGAGACTTTAAACCGTGCAAATTGTCAGTGGTGCGAAATTTTTGCCTCTATTGTGTTGTCCCGGACTGAAGATGGGAAAGATTCTCTCGGTGAAAGTGTGGATGTGGGGCATGTTGTCCGCATTGTAAAATGACCCCACTGAATTTTCTCCCCCACCTCCACCTCCCAGTAATGTCTCCTCGATGTGAATCCCTCCGAACCGAGGACACAGAGCCAGGGATCAAACCTCTCCGGGGTTTCAGGGAGCAGCTGCCGTTTGTCTCCGAGTCTCACACTGGTCCGGTCCTCAGACAGGATGAGCCGGGGATTCGCTGTGTTCGGGTCCAGAGTCAGAGAGGCTGGAGCTGGGGGAAGTTCAGATAACACAGCCAGTAACATAGTTGTGCTGTGAGTTATTCAAACGTTTGCTTTCTAAAACGTGAGACAAGGGGCACGCGAAGTTAACTTGCAGCTACGGAAAGCAATTAGAAATACAAACGGCACATTGGTTTTCATTGGAATCGGGTTGGAGTACAAGAATAAAGACATTTTGCTACAATCCATAGGCACTTGGAAGACCACGGCTGGGATACTGCGTGCAGTTTTCGTTTTCACATGTATTGAATAATATTCTCGCATTGGAGGCATTTCAGAGAAGGTACAATATACTCCAGGGCCCGAGCTTCATCCTAAAACAGGAAAATTAGTTCAATTCAGTTATATTTCCCTTTGAAAGACTCGACGGAATGCGCTTTTGCCCCCATTTCAAATACATGCCAGATCAAAACGATCCCTTGCGTGAAAACAATTTTCTCCTCTTTCCTCTCTTTTTTTCACCTGGTTATAGACCGACCTTGAGAGATAAGTTAATCTACTGCATCATATACCGGGTAATAAAACCAATGGAGTGAGAAACTAAATTAAAACCAAACTCTTAGCAGAGGGAATTTGAACGCCAGGATCAATAAACTAATATAAAGATTAGGCAGGAGAAGGGAGGAAAGAGTTCACGAAGGGGAAAGGAGGGATGGGGGTAATATTTGATTAAAAATGAGAGCGAAACTGGAAAAATTGGAACAAGAGAATATAAGAAGTTGAGGAAGAAGCTGTCTAACCAGGAATGCAAGCAGAACTGGAACAAGGGAATGTTTCCCAAAATCTGAGACCTCGAAAACTCGCAGAGGAGAAAGTCATCTTCTGTTGAACCCACACAAGACTCGCGATGAAGGATTTTCCCGCAAAACAAGTGGATTGATTCCACTGGGGATGGGGTAGGGGGCGCAGTTAGCAGAAGAGAGGATTCATCAAGGTTCAGAAATGACACAAACACAGATGAGAGTGTTTCGTCTCTCAGAGGGTCTAAGATAGCGCTGAAGACAACGAGTGTGTGAAAGGTTAGATTGATCATGTCGATCATTGTCGGGATATTGGTATCACATAGACAAATTCTAACTGGAATGAGGCAATAAGGTTAACAATAGTCTTCGGCGTGAAACCGTGCTCAAGGAGGAGATGATGTTTCTCACAAATTCAGAATTACTTGGAAAAGTAATTACAGTACGTCTTCGAATGTAGAGTGCTTCAGGGGATCCTGAGATAAGGAACGGTGCTCTTTAAATGCAAGTTGTTTCATCCTGTAAGTAGAGGACAGGCTCACGAAATGTCATTGGTGCTGCTAATTTCTCCTTTCTATCCTTTGTCTCTGTGTTTTCTGTCCCTCCAATTTCAAGAATACCCGAGCACTTCTGCACACTCGAAAACCATGACAATCCGCCACCTTTTTTGAGGCCCAAACCTGACTTTTCCCCGACTAAATTCACCCACGATCAACTCTGCTAAAAAGGCCACTCGCGTTCACTCTAAACTACATTTTCAGCCTCAGTTTCCTAATGTCGAGGCTATCTATGCTTTGTTGTCGCTTCCACGCTGTGGCTGTATCTACAACAAGTAATTTAGTTCGTTGACCATCTCAAGTGTTTTCGAATCCCGAATACTTGAAGACCACCCACCTGTCCTTCAGTGCAACAAATCGTAATTTCAGCTGCTTCTCTTTTTGCTGATTCCACCTGTTAGAGTAGTTGTCTTTGAACAAATGCTCTCCATTGCCTACATGTCTTCCTGATCAGGTGTTGATCATCATGAAATTCAGAGCGCTACAGGGGTCAAAGTCCGTCTTCTGTATAAATTATGTATCACACGGTGTAATTCATTCTCTATCCTTCTGGTCATACAGATGTCCTCATTGCATTCATGCTCAGTGATGATGTCTCCAGAAACTTGCCCAGAGATGCCGTAAAGGAGGCAAAAATGTAGAATTGCCGACTCTCCCGAGAGTTAACAACTGACAATGCGATAATCTAATCAAGGGTACAATTGCTGATTTAGTAATTAAGTAATGAAGCAAATGGATAAGTGTGCTTTACCACGGTTAATAACGTCAATCATTTACCTCCATCCTGTGTGTTGTAAAGGACCATTGAACTTCTGGAAAAACAAGGCGACGGCCTCAACTATTGACAGTAACTGATTGTCAGGACAAAGCCTGTAAATATTAAACAATTGGTGTCATGTGTTGCCAAAAACACTTCTCTTATTTAAAAGAAAAACACTTTTAGGAGTTTTTGGAAAGAACATGTCCTACCTTCCACCCGGACAAGCTTTCTCCTGAAATAAATCAAACATAAATCTGAGTTCATGGAGACTGACTACAAACTCAGACAGCAGAAGTCGCATTCAAGTCGCTGATAATTAGAATTAACACTGTCCACGACACACTTTCAGAATGAGAATATATCAATCACTTGGATTTGAGAATAGACTGTATGATTGAAACTTTTGGGGCTGTTGAAAATCTTGGCAATGTTATGAACGGTAAGGGGTAAAACAGAAGACTTCAGCAGAAAATAGCCGTGTTTTTTGTGTAATGGTGGGTGATATTTAACGAAGTATGACATGTCTTAGAAAGAAAATGAGACGAGGCAGCATCAACGGATGGGTACAAGGTTAGGTGAGGATATAGTGAGGCAGAGGCCTCTGGGATCACATATCGAAAATCTTTGGGGGCGGGGGGGTGACAAGTGATGAAGCTGTTTAAAAGCCCAGGACATTCCTGCCTTTGCAACTGGATCCGTAGGGAACAGAAGCAAGGGCTTTATGCTTACATCTTTGTGAATCAATTTTTAGGTTTCTGCCGAAGTATTTTGTCTAATTCAGCGCCATTCAGTTGGAGCTCCCAATGAATAGTTTGCAACCACTTGCACAAAAGAGAAGACCAAAGCAAATATTTCGCTTGCGGGTGAAATTCTGGAAAACATAGCTATAGCAAAGGATAAAACATTAAAGCTTTTCAGCATCGCTAAAAGTGGATTAATTACCAGAGCCAGGTGAAACATATACCAGAAGGCCCGGAGAAGCAAGGGAGAAATAGCAGAAGCTCTGCCTAATCATTTCGCTAACCACTCAAGGTGAAGTACTGGTGTCATACTACCAGAGAACTGCAAACGTTTTACTGTCGTTCCAGAATGTAGTAGGGGATAAACTGAGTAAATAAAGGCCACCCTGCCAACTATGGGTGCAGGGCACCGCATCTGGACTATTGTGTAAGGAAAGATGTAAATTCGTTAGAAGCATTTCCGAGAAGGTTTACTGGACTAATAGCAAGAATCGGCGGGTTTTATTTTTAATTTGGAAAGTTTGGAGAGGTTAGGTTCCTACTCACTAGAGTAAGAGGCGATTTGATTCAAACCTCTAAGATCCTCGGGGCAGTGATAGGGTGGATATGGAAGGAATGTTTCTTCTTTTCAGAGAATCATAGAATCTTTACAGTGCGAAAGAGACATCCGAGTCCCATCGAGTCCGCACCGACAACAATCCTGCCGTCCCTATCCCCTAACCACACTCATTTACCCTGCTAATCCCCCTTGAACTAAGGGGCAATTTAGGATGGCCAAGCAACCGAGCCAGCAGATTGTTGAAAACGGAAGCATTCGGAGGAAATCCACGCAGACACAGGGAGAACGTGTAAACTCCACGCAAACAGTTGAAGCCGGGCCCTTGGCGTTGTGAGGTAGCAGTGCACAGAGCCGCCCTCCTACAGTCCAGAATTAGGTGTCAATTTTTTTAAAAACGATACAGAAATCAGAAGAATTTATTTCTCTCAGAGGACCGCGAGTCGCTGGAACCCTCTTCCTCCAGAGTCAGTGGAAACTTTTTGTTTCTATTTTTAAGGCAGAGCGAGATAGATATTGACTGGCAAGGGGAAAGTTATCGGAGGCAGACAGGATTGGGGGGTTGAAATTACAATCAAAATCGGTCAGGATCTTATTGACTGGTGGAACAGACTCGAAGGGACGAGTGGCCTACTCTTGCATCTAATTCGTATGTCCGTTTGTATGTTCGTATGTTCTGAGGGAAATGTACAGATTAATCTAGGAAGGTTGGCATGGATTTGTTAAAGAGAAAAACGTGTCTAAATAACTTGATTGGATTTTTTTGAGTAGCTGACAAGGTGGTCGATTAGGGTGCCGCCTTTCATGTACTTCACATGGATGTTTGCAAGTCTTCTGACAAACCCATTTAAAGAATGGTCAAGATTTAAAAGTTAATCAAAAACTAAATAAAAACTACTACAGTGCTGTGCGGGTTCAGTTCCGGGACCCTATTGGTGGTATATGTAATGACACATGTAATGACATATGTAATGACATATAACACAGTCCGTTCCACAACTTTCCGGGAAAAAAAAAATCATAGCAATATTCAGAAAATTACTCGTCCCTCTCCTGCGGCGGATCAAAACTTAAGCAGTGTGAAGGGCCCACCGCGACCAAGCACAGAAGTGTTATAACTGAACCCTGACTGAGGGGACGAAGGTCCTTGGAGAGTTGGAAGTGAGTGGAGAGAGAGAGAGTTGGAATGAGGGAGGAGCTGGAGGTGAGCAGGATCGAGACTCAGTTGCACTTTTCTCCTGTCTGAACTCACTCCGATTAAAACCACTTCGGTGAAATTCGGCGTGAGATCCAGATCCAGAAACTGATTTAGGTTAATGATTGCACCCACTGTACCATTGTACACGAGGTGCCATCAATATTATAAATGTCAATGATCTAAACTAGTTACAGCCAGAAGGAGGCCATTCGACCCTTCGTGTCTGCTGCCCCTCTGAAAAAGCAATGCGACATTGTGCTCCCCTCCTGCCATTTCCCTCCAGTCCTGCACACAATAAATGACTAGTGCAGAGAAAATCTTTAGAGGAACTGACGTCTGATAATAACAGACAGTAACTTCTGCATTTATATAACGCCCTGCACAACCATGAGAATTTCAAAGAGCTTTACTGCCCATTTGAAGCGAAGTCGGTGTTGGATTGAGAGTGAACATTTTAAACAGTTTAACCGCAGCGCCGTCCCACATGTGAACGTCTGTTTTTAGGTATTGGTTGAGGTACTCATGCTGGCCACACTATCATGAAATTATACCGGAGATATTCCACCGGGGCGGCACGGTGGCTCGGTGGTTTGCACTGCTGCCTCATAGCTCCAGGGACCCGAGTTCGAATCTGGTGATGAATGATGCGGAGTCTGTACGTTCTCTCCGTGTCTGCAGGGGTTTCCTCCGGGTGCTCCGGTTTCCTCCCACAGTCCGAAATACATGCTGGTTAGGCACACCTCATGTTAAATTCTCCCCCAGTGTACCTGAACAGACGCCGGGCTCTAGCGACTAGGGGATTTTCACATTTGCTTCATTGCAGTGTTAATGTAAGCCCACTAGTGACTAATTATAGACCGGTGAGTCTTACTTCTGTTGTGGGCAAAGATTTAGAAAAAAATTATTAGGGATAGGATTTATAGTTATTTAGAGAGTAATGAATTGATTGGAGATAGTCAGCACGGTTTTGTGAAGGGTAGGTCGTGCCTTACTAACCTTATTGAGTTTTTGAAGAAAGTGACCAAAGAGGTGGATGGGGGTAAGGCAGTTGACGTGGTATATATGGACTTTAGTAAGGCGTTTGATAAGGTTCACCATGGAAGGCTTCTGCAGAAAATGCAGATGTATGGGATTGGGGGTGATATAGTTAATTGGACCAGGAATTGGCGAGCAGATAGGAGACAGAGAGTGGTGGTTGATGGAAAGTATTCGTCATGGAGTTCGGTTACAAGTGGTGTGCCTCAGGGATCTGTTTTGGGGCCACTGCTGTTTGTAATTTTTATAAATGATCTGGATGAGGGTATAGTTGGGTGGATCAGTAAATTTGCTGATGACACCAAAGTCGAAGGAGTGGTAGATAGTGAAGAGGGGTGTCATAGTTTACAGAGAGACTTGGACAAGTTGCAGAGCTGGGCCGAGAGGTGGCAGATGGAGTTTACTGCGGAAAAGTGTGAGGTAATTCACTTTAATAAGTCTGACAACACCAGGTTTTAGTCCAACCTATTTATTTGATAATATACTCGCAAGCTTTCGGGTTAGCCCCTTCGTCAGGTGAATGGAGAGTTCTGGCCTCAGACAGAGCATATAAAGCACAGACAGTTTAGAGATTACTGATTAGAATGCGAATCCTTACACCTAACCTGCTGTTCAAGACCTGAAGTGGCTGATAATGTGAGTGGAAGGAGCACTGATCACAGTTTAAAGAGATGTGTATTGTCTCCAGACAGTACAGCCACTTCAGGTCTTGAACAGCAGGTTAGGTGTAAGGATTCGCATTCTAATCAGTAATCTCTAAACTGTCTGTGCTTTATATGCTCTGTCTGAGGCCAGAACTCTCCATTCACCTGACGAAGGGGCTAACCCGAAAGCTTGCGAGTATATTATCAAATAAATAGGTTGGACTAAAACCTGGTGTTGTCAGACTTTTTACTGTGTTTACGCCAGTCCAACGCCGGCATACCCACATCGTAATTCACTTTGGCAGGAATAACAGATGTGTAGAGTATAGGGCTAACGGTAGGACTCTGAATAGTGTTGATGAACAGAGGGATCTAGGTGTATGTGTACATAGATCCCTGAAAGTTGGGAATCAAGTAGATAAGGTAGTTAGGAAGGCATACGGTGTCTTGGCGTTTATTGGTAGGGGGATTGAATTTAGGAGCCGCAACGTCATGTTGCAACTGTACAAAACTCTGGTGCGTCCGCACTTGGAGTATTGTGTGCAGTTCTGGTCCCCACATTATAGGAAGGATGTGGAGGCATTGGAGAGGGTGTAGAGGAGGTTTACCAGGATGTTGCCTGGTATGGAGGGAAGGTTCTATGAGGAGAGACTGAGGGATTTGGGGTTGTTTTCGTTAGAAAGAAGGCTGCTAAGAGGGGACCTTATTGAAACATATAAGAAGATTAGAGGTTTAGATAGGGTGGACAGTGATAGCCTTTTCCCTCGGATGGAGAAAGCTAGCACGAGGGGGCATAGCTTTAAATTAAGGGGTGGTAGATATAGGACGGATGTCAGAGGTAGGTTCTTTACCCAGAGGGTGGTGAGGGATTGGAATGCCCTGCCTGCTGCAGTTGTAGATGCGCCTAGTTTGGGGGCGTTTAAGAGATCCGTGGATAGGTTTATGGATGGAAAGGGATTGGTTTAGGTTAGAGGGTCATTGCTTTTTTTTAATTGGTTGGCGCAACATCGTGGGCCGAAGGGCCTGTTCTGCGCTGTAATGTTCTATGTTCTAATAAATAAATTTTAACTTTGCTTTAAAATTAGAATTTGCGGCTATTTAAACCTCATCCGAAATGCACCAAGATTCACAACCTCGTTATACCATTTGACTATTCGCCTTGATTATTTGGGATGTCGCCTTGCTCTGACCCCACGCCCTTCTGACTCTGAGGTAAGCCAGCTGCTACTAAGCCACAGTTAACCACCTGCTCATTGAGGCGGTGTCGGGGGAAAAATGAGGTAAGTATATATCTTCAATGTTTCTTCGAAATGCAGTTCTAGATTGATGATGCAATTGATTTTCTAGTGAAGCCGAATACTCCTGAAATAAATTCTGCCAACCCTTGTGTAAGTCAGTGGATCTTTGGTGGCCCGCTGGTTTCGAAGGGAAGACCTTGGAGTGTCACCTTTCATAGAATCATAGAGTCCTACAGTGCAGAAGGAGGCCACTTGGCCAGTCGAGTCCACACCGACCACAGTTCCACCCAGGCCCTAGCCACATCGTCACCCTCCCCAACTCCTCCCCCCACCCTATGGGCAATTTAGCAACTAACCCGCGCATCTTTGGACTGTGGGAGGAAACCGGAGCACCTAGAGGAAACACACGCAGACACGGGGAGAATGTGCAAACTCCACACAGACAGTGACCCAAGCCGAGATTCATACATGGGACCCAGGCGCTGTGAGTTAGCAGTGATAATCACTGTGTCACCTTGCCGCCCCTTCCTCCAATATTCGGAAGGATTTCTGTCCACAGAGACTGGTGAGAATGTGAAACTCACAGTCCCAGAGAGTGGTCGAGGCAAAGACATTGAAATATTAGAAAGCTTGAATTCCAAGATGACTTTATCTCCGTTAAGCTCATCGTGTTTGAGATAAATAAGTTATTTTTGGAAATCAAAAGCTGGAATTCCTTTAAAACTTGTGGGAATGTAGGTTGTGTTTAAAATGGAGAGGCTAAAAGAGTAGCAGACGCATTGGGGACGATGTTTGCAAGAGTCCTTCCTTTATGCAGAATCTCACCGGCAGCGAGTGTGGCCAATGCATTGAGACGGCAATGATGTACTCCATTTTTATTGCCGTCTCATTGCGCCCAATGATATGATTGGAAACTCGCAAAATTACCTTCCGTCCCGTCATTATCTTTTGTGCAAACTCAGAACTTGAAGACGTTTGCACAACAATCCCGTTATAACTCTCCCAGGATTGTCGTTGTCTCTAATCGAATAAGTGGGGTCACCTTTAAAAATAGCCCTGTCCATTCAGTCGCATTATCGGGCAACACCTCCTCACACAATGGAGAGCAGGGATGTGAATCTCCTTCCATCATAATGCTGTGGATTCTGGTACAACTGGAACGTTCCAGGGCCTCGAATGACATAGAGCAGGGCCGGATACATGGAGTGAAAGTGTCATCAGACAGAAAAAATGAAAAAAAACTGAATATACACAGCAGATCTGGCAACCACAATAGATAAAGAAACAGAATTGCCATTCAGGTCGAAGATCTTTCATTGGAACTAGACAGATAAAGATGTAAGAGGTTTAAAGCAAACGAGGTGGAAGGGAAAGGGGGAGAGGGGAGGGTAAAAGAGAAGAGAAGCGGGAGTGATTAAATGACAAAAAGTCTGAGGGTGAGCGGCAAAAGTGGTGGAAATGGGAGAAGTAAAGAAACTGAACAAGTGTCTGGGGGAGGTGTAAATGGACAGAGCAGAATTATCACCAAACTGCCGTCTAAAAACAAAACCATAAAAACAACAAAACAAAAGGGACACTAACGGTCTGATCTGAAACTGATTAACTCAATGCTGAACACAGAATGTATAAAATGTCCAATGGAAATATCAGAAGCTGTTTCTCCAGTTTGGCTTGAGCTTCATTGGAACAGAACAGAGAGGTCAGAGAGGGGGTGGGGCAAAGAAGTAAAATAACAGTAACTGGAAGCTCGGGATCAGGATGAGGGACAGAGCGGGAGTGTTCACCCAATTTGTGTTTATTCTCTCCAGTGTTGCCAACTTTTCCACAATTGACAACATTATGATTTTATACGGATCGGTCAAACTTCACTTAAATGATCGCAAAGACTCGAGAGGCAGAATATTCTCCCTTCTTCCTACATTTCGGCTATTACAGCCGTGTGTTATTGGACAAACGTACTGCCCTTCGGGTGAAATGTTAACCAAGGTCTAGTCTGCTTCAGGCAATGTTTAAATGCGACGTTAAAGAACATAAGAACATAAGAAATAGGAGCAGGAGTAGGCCATCTAGCCCTTCGAGCCTGCCCCGCCATTCAATAAGATCATGGCTGATCTGTCGTGGCTCAGTCCCACATTCCCGCCCTCTCCCCATAACCCTTAATCCCCTCTCTTATCAAAAACCCATCAACCCGAGTCTTAAAAATATTTAGCGAGGTAGCCTCCACCACTTCAACGGGCAGAGAATTCCAGAGATTCAGCACACTTTGAGTGAAGAAGTTCCTCCTCAACTCCGTTCTAAACCGCCCCCCCCCCCACCTTTATCTTGAGGCTGTGCCCCCAAGTCCTACTATCCTTTGTGAGCGGGAAGAGTCTCTCCGCTTCTATCCTATCCATCCCATTCATCATCTTATATGTCTCAATGAGATCTCCCCTCATTCTTCTTAACTCTAACGAGTACAAGCCTAGTTTATTCAGCCTCTCCTCATAGCTCAACCCCCTCAACTCCGGCATCAGCCTAGTAAACCTCCTCTGCACTCCCTCCAAGGCCAAAATATCCTTGCGTAAGTGCGGCGCCCAAAACTGCACACAGTACTCCAGCTGCGGCCTCACCAATGCCGTATACAGCCGCAGCAAGACCTCCCTACTTTTATATTCAACCCCCCTCGCTATGAAGGCCAGCATCCCATTCGCCTTCCTGACCACCTGCTGCACCTGCAAGCTGGGTTTTTGCGACTCAAGCACAAGGACCCCGAGGTCCCTCTGCACCGTCGCCTGCTACAGTTTTTCGCCACGTAAGTAATAATCCTTCCTACCATTATTCATACCAAAGTGGAAGGTGACCCTCTGCCCTGGGTAATATTCTTCCCTCAAACAGCACCGCCAAAAACAGTTTCACTGGTCATTCATCTCATTTGTTCTTCGTCGAATTTTGCGATGTATGAAGTGTCTGCTGTCTTTTCCAACATAACGGCGCCACCATATGTGCGAGTAATGTATTGTGGGTGCAGTAGGTATCTGGGATGCTTTGAGACTGTCTAGTACTGAGAACTCAAGTCTAGTTCTGTTATAAAACGCACTCTTGCCGCCTGCTGACGCACTATTAGTCCTGCAAGAAAGAATTTCCCGATAAAGAAACAATCTAAAACGTGATGACTGACTTCGAAATGGCAACTCAGAATCACAGAAGTGTTGCAACGTAAAGGAAACCGTTCGGCCCATCGTGCCTGCACCAGCCCCCCAATGAGTATTATAACTTAATGCCATTGTCCTGCCTTTTCCCATACCCCCGCACATTGTTTATATTCAAAAAAATGATCTAATGTCCTCTTGAATGCCTCAGTTGAAGCTGCTTCCATCACACTTCCGGCCAGTTCATTTCAGAATTGAATCACTCCTTCGTTTCTCCCTGTCTATTCTGCCTAGCCCCCTGATTATTGTTAACTCCAGTATCGAATCTCCTTTTAGTCTTCATATCTCAACGGAAATCCCAACCCCTCTAATATATCCTCATAACTGAGTGTTTTCATTCCTGGAATTATTCTTACCAACCTCTTCAGCACTCACATCCTTGTAGTGTTGTGTCCGGAACCGTACATAATATTCCAACTGATATCTAACTAGGGTCGTGTTTTAGTTCAGTATAACCTTATTTCTTTGTACTCGATGCCCCTATTAATAAAACCCAGAATACTGGCTGCTTTGGTAATTTTCCTCTCTAGCTATCCTATTGCTATCAATGATCTATGCACACACATACCCAGGTCCTCTGCCCCAGCACCCCCTGGAAAATTTTACCCCTTATTTTGTATTGTTTGCCCACGTTCTTCCTACCAAAATGCATCAACTCCCTTAGTTCTTTGTGTTACGAATTTTCTCCCTCTTTCTAATGTTCCCTCCTGTTTCCCATTCCACTGGCAAGTTCATATGAACCTTCCCCAGTAGCATGGCTCAATCTCCCCACAAGCACATTTGTCATTGTTCTGTTCAGGTGTAACCTATCCGGGTTGAATAAGTACCAACTTCTCCTGAACCAGTCCCAATACTCTTAAGAATTTAAAGCCTTCCTTCCTCACTGTCTTTCCAAATTTCATTGATTAGCTGTATTCTTTTACTTCCATACTGAAAAACAGTGGGACTGAGACTAATCTGGATATTATTCATTTGAGAGCCCGATTGCTAATCTTTTTAGCTCCCTAATATCTGCTGCAGAACCCACCTCATACAAACTTATCGGGAATCAAATGTTGGGTCAAAGGAAAATTAGATATACTATTTTTTTCAGGCAGCGTCTATGAGAGAGATGTAGTACATTGGACTGCAGGAAGAAGTTGCATAAGGTGCCGTACAGAAAGTTAACTCACAGAGTAAGATCCCATGGGGATAGGGGGCAAGTTATTAGGGGTAACTGACAGAAGACAGAAAATCAGAATGAATTGGTCTTTATCTAGTTGACAAGGTAGATCTTGTGGGGTCCAGCGACAGTACTAGTAACGCCCCTTATTTCCCTTCATTATTCTTAAAGTTGCTCCAGTTTATTTCTTCAGTGCGAAAATCTCAAAGAGTGTAACCTAGTGGATAATGGGGAATTTACTGAACTGAGGATGTGCGGCAGTAACATTGAAACTGAAAGCAGTTTGAACTCAGCAGAATGTGAACATGGCTACCAGCCAACACGCAGAGAGTTGGGCCGAGGAGGCAATTTGTCCTATTTGCCTCGATTTCTTCACCGAGCCGGTAATGCTGGATTGCGGACACAACTTCTGCCGCCCCTGTATCACCCAGTGTTGGGAAAAGAAGAAGATAAACTCCTGTCCGGAATGTAGAGAGGAGTTTCTGGAAAGAAACTTCAGGATAAATCGGGCCTTAGCGAATCTAGCCCAGAAAGCTCGAGAATTAAAGCTGAATTGGAAAGAAAAGGAAAGTAAACTTCACTGTGAGAAACATCAGGAACAAATGAAGCTGTTTTGTGAAACTGACAAGAAATTAATCTGTTACACTTGTGTAGTTTCGCCGGAACACGCAGAGCACCGCTTCCTGTCCATTAAAGAAACTGTTAAAAAACACAAGGTAAAAGGGACATATATTTTATCAATGGATTATTTTGTTGCAATGTGACGTACCAATGCATTTATTCCGTATTGTTTTCTCCCAATCCCAGAATCGGGTGAAATCGTTCTTAGATTCTCTCACAGAGAAGAAATCGGCGGTTCTGGAAACGGAACAGGAACAGAAAAGGAAGATTTCTGAAGTTAGGGTAAGGTCTCTCTGTGCTGGTTTTCTGGGATCTCGGTTAGTTTTGTTCCCTTTATCGCGCGACATTAATTATGTTTCACATTTCATTGGGTAGGAACAGTCGAGCAGTCTGCAGACCCACATCACATCCGAGTTCACTAAAATGCACCAGATTCTCACTGAGAGCAGCGATTACTCAGAGATCTCAGGGAAGAAGAGGAGAGGATTCTAGAATCAATGGAGAGAAACCTTCGAGAGATTCAGGAGAATTTAAATTCTATTGAGGAGAAACTCTCAAAGTTGCGGAAACAGATGGAGCAAAAAGACGATCTGATATTTCTGAAGGTGAGGGAATATATTGCAGCTCAGTTCAGGGAAACTTCACACAGTCACTAAGTAATTACTGATAGCTGTGAAATTAATATAGAATTTACATTAAAATAGTGAGATAATTGAACAGAATTTTGCGTCCGTTTCCTGAACCGTTTTCTTGTCATCTTGGATCTAACGGCTTCCACACTGTCTGCGGATTCCTGGGAATACCTGTAACCTCTTTGTGATTATTTCCGTGTTTCCCGAGTTTAATTTACACCTGGAACTCCCATTGTAATCCAGTTCCATGTTGTGAGTGTGTGGGTGCATCTGGTACGGTGTGTGAGAGTCACTGTGTCTGTGAGCGGGACTGACGTTCAGTTCCAGTTTATTTGACTCCCCACCATCTTCCTTTCAAAATGTATCACTTGACACTTCCGTGTGAAATCTCATCTGGTCTGAGTCTGCTCATTTCGCCAGCCTGTCTAACTGCTCCTGAAATCTGTTACAGTCATCCTCACTGTTCCTGATTCATTTCTTTCAGGAAGGGGCTTGTCGGAAGAGAAGGTAGGACATGTTCTTTACTGAAACTCTGCAGTTTGGTAAAATCACTCAGTAAAATGTTATTGTATATTTATTTCTTGTTTCCTGCCACAGCTTTAAAGGCATATATATGTTCTCCTGGCACCAACAATTCACACACACTTCACTTGCTTTTGTAATAAGTTATCCTTTATCTTTGCTCCACATGCTTTTTTGTAATGCAGCAAGTGGATAGGTTAGATGTTTATCATTTCCTGCAGGGTGTGATGTCTTGGTAGCGAGTCTGTTCACACTTTTTGAACCTTTTTCAGGGCACGGAGTTTTTCATTCTCTGCCCATGAATTTCCAAATTAGAATTTGTGTAGTTAGAGAAACAAGATTAACATTTCACTTCGTACATTTTGTCTATCATCAAAACTGTTACAAACTTGACCATTTAAACAACTTCCAAAATATTGTATCAACGCCAGATTTATAATATCAACTGTTTAATGTTCACAGGATTAATGATGAAGTTCGCATACTCTCAGTATCTCATGCCGCCCTGCCTTTCGGAAAGTACAAAGCTCCTTTACAGTACACAGCGTGGAGAGAAATGGTGAACTCCATTAACCCTGGTAAAAAAAAGTATTAATTTTATTGATTAACAGTCCAGTTATGAAGGGACTAAAGTGTCTTTAATGTCCCAGATTAAATGCACAAATGTCCGACTGTTAATCCTTGAGCGGCACGGTAGCATAGTGGTTAGCATTGCTCCTTCACAGCGCCAGGGACTGATTCCCGGCTTGGATCACGTCTGTGTGGAGGTGCACGTTCTCCCCGTGTCTGTGCGGGTTTCCTCCGGGTGCTCTGGTTTTCTCCCACATTATGAAAGACATGCTGGTTAGCTGCATTGACCCGAACAGGCACTGAACTGTGGCAACTAGGGGAACTTCACAGTAACTTCATTGCAGTGTTAATATAAAGCCTTATTTGTGACTAATAAATAAATTACTCATATTTTGTTTTCTGTGGGTTCTCCTGGGTAAATATCTGAAGCACTGTGTGTCAAAGCATTGAAAGGATCTGTATAACCAGAGGAAGGGAGGATGAATCTCAGGATGTGAAATAGAATTGCTCTAGGAGATTGGACTGGTCCCATCTGTCAGTCTGGGAAACGACTTTATCATTGATCAGGAAGACGCACAGACATTAGAGAGCAAGTGATAAATGGCAGGTAACCTGTTTGGTGGAATTGGGCACATGAATCAAGAGGAGGGGCTGCAGAAACTGAGAGTCTGCACTGGATAAGGGAGGGAGTCTGTTGATATTTTTGAAATGTTCAAGGTTCAAAACAAAAGGGAGATTGTAAACATCCATAGGTTTAACACAGTCACAGAGTCTTGATCAAAGTATGTACGGATTTAAATCTAGAATAGGGAGGATGACAGGGCAGTTTGGATTGAGTGAGGTTGAGTTTTTGAGTGACTCCATTGAGGTAGCGAACCAGTGAACCCACTGCTCACTCTATGAATTTGATCAGAGGCCCAATCCATTCTGAATGATGATCTTCAGAACAACGTCACTGGCCAGTTTCCCACTGGTTTGCGGTGTGGGGAAATGTTTTGTGGTTCCTGAAGAGGGGACAGGGACAAGTAATCATCATGAATATGCAGCGGGGGTGAGAGAGAGGGAAAGGAGCAGTGAGCAGCAGTAAGAAAAATAACTCATCTCCTCGTCACAGAGAAATCATCAAAAGCTGCCTTAAAACCTGCATTGTGAACTGAAACACTTCAGAACCAGTGGAATAATTTTGAGGAACAGTCACTGATCGGGACCTTATCAAAAGTTTTCCGAAAATCTAAATACACTACATCCACCAGTTACACTTCACTATTCTGTTAGTTGCATCTTGCACAGTTTCACAGTGGTTAGCACTGCTACTCACAGTACCAGGGATCTGGGTTTAATTCCGGCCTTGGGTAACTGTCTGTGTGGGTTTCTTCTGGGTGCCCCGGTTTTTACCACAGCCTAAAGATGTGAAGCCTAGTAGATTGACCACTGTAAAAATAAAATGTCCTTTAGTATCCCAAGGTGTGTTGATTAGATGGATTATTCACAATAAGTATTTTGGGTTACAGGGTAAGATACTCCTCAGAGACACTGCAGAGGGCCAAAATGTCAAACTTCTACACTGGATTCCCTTTCATAATCCATCTTGGATTATGAAATCTACGCTCAAATTTACCATTATTTTCTCCCACATTCTTTGTTAAAGATTCTTGCATTTCCTCACTAGTGATGTCAGCTAATCAATCTGTCATTCGTCACATTCTCTCTCAATCCTCTCTTAAACATTGGGTTACATTTGGACCTTCCAATCTGCAGGAACCATTCCAGATTCTGTAAATTTTTGAAAGATGACCATCAATGCATCTATTTTCTCTAGACTCAATTCTTCCAGACTTCAGATGAGGAAAGAGATATCGACTTTAAATTCCATTATTATCTCTACTATTAGTCTTACAAGCAAGATAAAAGTAAGAGTCTTGCAGTTCCTCGTTAATACCAGTCCCTTTATCGTCCATTATTTATGGGAGGTTTTTGGTGATCATCAACGTTTGGGTGGATTATTGAGAATGTTTGTGTGTTCTACCTTGGTCGCTTAATTTAACATGAAGTTTGTGGTGTCTGTGACCACAGTTTTTCTGTCAGTTCATGCTTACCTCATGTTAATTACATTTGTGGCGCAATTTGAACCAAAAGGTGGTTGTTTTAAGATATGGGGTGGCAGATTTAAAACACAGAAGAGGAGAAATTTCAGGGGTGAATCCCCCATTGCAACACGCAATTGTGGGGATCAGCAGTGTTTGTAGGGGGGCTTTGGGGGCCAGCAATGTCTGAGGGGGTTGGAGGGCAGTGATCTGAATGCTGGGAGATCTTTTCAGTGATCTCCCAGAGAAGTGCGCATGTACGGGTTCCTACTCATCCTACAGATTTCAGGCTGTTTGGTGTGATTATACCGCGCCCCACAGCATTTAATGATATTCATGATTGTGATCCCTGCAATGCACTGAGTGTGGGAGATTCGGGTCTGAAGTTGCACTGAACAGACAGTCGTGGTTTAAACCAGTTTTCTCACTAATTCCCTCATAGACATCACAGGCCTCATCGCTGACCCCCGAAACCATCCCACAGACATGATCTGGACAGATTTTTAATTAGTTTGGCATTGAAGGGTTGTATTGAAGGGGCAAGAAAATGGAATTGAAGCTGAGACGAGATTAGCCATGATTGTATTAAATGGCGGAGCAGGTTTGAGAGGCTAAATTGCCTACTCCTGCTCCGAGTTCTTATGATTTATACTCTTAGTAAATAACTGGGACTTCAAATTAGATCCAAGAACTAAAACATGATTCTTCCTATTCTCAACATTACCAAATAATAAGGTTCCATCCAAGATTTAACAAATTTGGGGTCTGGTCTGGTATTGTACCGAGAAAATGCAGAACTCTAGGGTACAGAGGGAGCTGCATGCCCTGGTGTATAAATCATAAGAAGTTAGTCTGCAGGTCCAGCACGTGGTTGTTCGTCCATCATCATCGATGAGGACCTCGAAACCATTAGTCATTTTGAGGCTAGTTGCGGTGTGTCCAAAGATGACTAATCAGGCCTGGCACATATTGGACATGATGTGGATGTGCCGGCGTTGGACTGGGGTAAACACAGTAAAATATCTGACAACACCAGGTTTTAGTCCAACCGATTTATTTGATAGTAAACGCACAAGCTTTTGGGTTAGTCCCTTCGTCAGGTGAATAGCGAGTTCTGGCCTCAGACAGAGCATATAAAGCACAGACAGTTTACAGATTACTGATTAGAATGCGAATCTTTACACCTAACCTGCTGTTCAAGTCTTGAAGTGGCCGACAATGTGAGTGGAAGGAGCACTGATCACAGGTTAAAGAGATGTGTATTGTCTCCAGACAGCACAGTGAGTGAGGTTTTGCAAACCCAGGCATGTGTTGGGGGTTACAGACAGTGCGACATGAACCCAAGATCCTTGTTGAGACCGTCCTCATGTGTGTGGAACTTGGCTATCGGTCTCTGCTCAGCGACTCTGTGCTGTCGTGTGTCGTGAAGGCCGCCTTGGAGAATGCTTACCCGAAGGTCAGAGGCTGAATGCCCGTGACCACTGAACTGTTCGCCAACAGGAAGGGGACAGTCTTGCCTGGTGATTGTCGAGCGATGTTCATTCATCCGTTGTCGTAGCGTCTGCATGGTCTCCCCAATGTACCATGCTTCGGGACATCCTTTCTTGCAACGTATCAGGTAGACAATGTTGGCCGAGTTGACCTGATACGTTGCAAGAAAGGATGTCCTGAAGCATGGTACATTGGGGAGACCATGCAGACGCTACGACAACGGATGAATGAACATCGCTCGACAAGCACCAGGCAAGACTGTCCCCTTCCTGTTGGCCAACACTTCAGTGGTCACGGGCATTCAGCCTCTGACCTTCGGGTAAGCATTCTCCAAGGTGGCCTTCACGACACACAGCGCAGAGTCGCTGAGCAGAGACTGATAGCCAAGTTCCACACACATGAGGACGGTCTCAACAAGGATCTTGGGTTCATGTCGCACTATCTGTAACCACCAACACTTGCCTGGGTTTGCAAAACCTCACTCACTGTAGGGCGGTGGATAGAGGAGAGCCGGTGGATGTGGTCTTTCTTGATTTTCAGAAGGCGTTTTACAAGGTACCTCACAAGAGGTTATTGCAGAAGGTCAGGGGACATGGAGTTGGGGGTAGGGTGTTAGCGTGGACAGAGGACTGGTTGTCAAATAGGAGGCAGAGAGTGGGGGTCAATGGGTGCTATTCGGATTGGCGGTTGGTGACTAATGGAGTGCCTCAGGGGTCGGTGCTGGGGCCTCAGCTATTTACCATTTATATAGATGATCTGGAGGAGGGAACCGAGTGTACGGTGTCGAAATTTGCTGACGACACCAAGATTGGTGCAACAGCAAATTGTGCGGAGAGTGTGGAGAGTCTGCAGAAGGATCTAGATAGGCTGGGCGAATGGGCCAGGAACTGGCAAATGGAATTTAATGTTGGCAAGTGCGAGGTGGTCCATTTTGGTAGGAATAATGGTAGGAAGGATTATTACTTACGTGGAGAAAAACTGCAGCAGGCGATGGTGCAGAGGGACCTCGGGGTCCTTGTCGATGAGTCGCAAAAACGCAGCTTGCAGGTGCAGCAGGTGGTCAGGAAGATGAATGGGATGCTGGCCTTCATCGCGAGGGGGATTGAATATAAGAGTAGGGAGGTCTTGCTGCGGCTATGTAGGGCATTGGTGAGGCCGCAGCTGGAGTACTGTGTGCAGTTTTGGGTGCCGTACTTACGCAAGGATATTTTGGCCTTGGAGGGAGTGCAGAGGAGGTTTACTAGGCTGATGCCGGAGTTGAGGGGGTTGAGCTATGAGGAGAGGCTGAATAAAGTAGGCTTGTACTCATTAGAGTTTCGAAGAATGAGGGGAGATCTCATTGAGACGTATAAGATGATGAATGGGATGGATAGGATAGAAGTGGAGAGACTCTTCCCGCTAAGAGAGGACATTAGGACTAGGGGGCACAGCCTCAAGATAAAGGTGGGGGGGGTGGTTGAGAACGGAGTTGAGGAAGAACTTCTTCACTCAAAGGGTGGTGAATCTCTGGAATTCTCTGCCCATTGAAGTGGTGGAGGCTACCTCACTAAATATTTTTAAGACGCGGGTTGATGGGTTTTTGATAAGAGAGAGGATTAAGGGTTATGGGGAGAGGGCGGGAATGTGGAACTGAGCCACGACAGATCAGCCATGATCTTATTGAATGGCGGGGCAGGCTTGAAGGGCCAGATGGCCTACTCCTGCTCCTATTTCTTATGTTCTTATTATGTTCTAAATGCACATCTCTTTAACCTGTGATCAGTGCTCCTTCCGCTCACATTGTCGGCCACTTCAAGACTTGAACAGCAGGTTAGGTGTAAAGATTCATAGTCTAATCAGTAATCTGTAAACTGTCTGTGCTTTATATGCTCTGTCTGAGGCCAGAACTCTCCATTCACCTGACAAAGGGACTAACCTTGTGCGTTTACTATCAAATAAATCGGTTGGTCTAAAACCTGGTGTTGTCAGATTTTTTATATATTGGACAGACACTGCAGTTGTTGTGCTGGTGGCCTTGGACTTGCACAGCTCACGCTTAAGTTGTGCTTCAGCAATACACCTTGCATCGTAATCTTGACAGCCCTTGTGGATGAGGCAGCGCCAGGTAGGGCAGCTTCGTGCCAGCATTTCCCGGATGGTCGAGTCTATGTCAAGTGACTTCAGGGAGGCCTTGAGTGTGTCTTTGAAATGTTTCTTCTGCCCTCCATGTGAGCGCCTTCCAGCAGAGAGTCCCCAAAAAGGAGCTGCTTGGATATGCACTTGTCTGACATACAGATGACATGATCTGCCCACCGGGTCTGCGCTCTCATCAGCAGTGTGTAGACTGATAGTAGACATGCTGTAGAGAGAACTTCAGTGTCTGGCACTTTGTCTTGCCATCTGATGCGTAGTATTATGCGAAAACAAGTCATGTGGAAATGATTGAGCTGTCTTGCATGCCTTCGATACATAGTCCACTTTTCACAGGCATACAAGAGGGCAGTGACTACCACGGTGCTATAGACCTTCAGTTTTGTTGCTGGGCTGATTCCTCGACATTCCCATACAGTGGAGCACAGTGTACTGAAAGCAGAACTTGACTTGGCTATTCTGCAGTTAACTTCTGTATCAATCCAGCAAGTAATTAGGACTATAAATAGGATGTTCGTATTTATTGCAAGGATACTGAGGTATAAAAATATGCAATTGTTCCTGCAGGGGCACAGGACCTTAATGAGACCATATCTGGAGTAATGAGTACTATTTTTATCCCCTTATGAGAGCATGAGACCATAAGATATGGGAACAGATGGAGGCCATTTGGCCTATCAAGTCCTCTCTGCCATTTAATGTTACCATAACTGATCAAACAGAGGCGTTTTCTCCTCACTTATGTCTTAAATGGGTGACCCCTTACTCTGAGATTATGCTCTCTCATCCTAGACTCTTCCACAAGGGGAAACAATACTTTAGCATCTATCCTGTCAAGCCTGCAGAGAATTATATAGGTCTGAATAAAGTCCCCTCTCAATCTTCTAAACTCCAACGAGTACAGGACCAACTCACTTACCCTTTCCTCATAAGAAAATCTCTCCGTACCTGGAATCAATCTAGTGAACCTTCTCTGGACTGCCTTCAATGCCAGTATAAGATGAGGGGACCAGAATTGCTCACACTATTCCAGCTGTTGTCTAACTCGTGCCTTGTATAGATCGCCCTATTTTTACACTCCATTCCCTTTTAATAAAGATGAACATTCCACTTGTCTTTCCTAATACCTGCTGAACTTGCATGCTAGCTTTCTGTAATCAATGCCTGAGGACCCAGAAATCCCTCTGAGCTGCAGCTTTCTGCAGTCCTTCTCCATTTAAATAACATTCAGCTTCTTTATTCTTCCTATCAATGTGCACAACTTCACATTTTCTTACATTATATTTCATCTGCCAAGTGTTTGCCAGATAGCAAAGCTATCTATTTGTAGACTCTTTGAGGATGACATTACCATTGTGTGCCACCAGCTGATGGGCGGAGTGAGCTGGTAAGATCGCCAGAGAGCTGAGAAGTCAGGTTCACACTCAGTTTCTCACCTGACGCGATCTTACCGGCACCGGGAATCAGGCTCGATAAATCTTGCACCTGGAACGGATGCAAGGTTGAATGTATTATTTAAATTTATTATAATACTACTTTAAATGGAATAAGCAAGCCTGGGATAGAATTGTCTGGGATCACTTGCCTGTGCGGCACGCTCCAGCGAGATTCATTCATTGTCCCCCCCATCAACCTCTCCTTCTTACCTCAGCATTTTCCACTATCTCTCTCTCTCTACCTCACACAATCAACCAATCTCCCTGTTATGCACTTATCTTTCCTTCCCACTCTCTAACCCCATTCTCCACCTACTCTCCCTTTCAGCCTCTTCCCACTCTCTATTTTGTCTCCACATACATTCTCCTGTTCCTCCTCCTCCTCAAAGAACAGTAAGATCAATAGGTTACATTGAAAGAGCCATTTGATGAGCAGGTGGGTGGGGAGGGGGAATTTCAGGAAGAGGAGAGACAGACGGAGAGGGTAAAAGAACTCTGATCATCCCCAGACCAGTGACACATACTACCCCCATTCCCACCACAGTCCCCAACAACACATACTCCCCACCACACAGTCCCCCAACAACACACTCTCCCCAAAGTCCCAAACAGTCCCCCAGCAACCCACACGACCCACCTTCTCCCACAGTCCCCAGCAACATACACTCCCCACATTTCCCAACCCACAGATCCCCCACAACACACACTTCCCACTTTCCCCAACCCACAGACCCGCACCAACACACAATCCCCATGCCTCCCCAGTACCCCTGCAATGCACACTCACTACATTGTCCCACCACAGATTCCCAGCAACACACACTACCACATCCCCCACCCCCAGACCACCAGCAACACAGCTGTCCTAATTTCCCCCTCCAGTCACAAACACAAACCTAGAATCCATGCAGTCCGGGCCTCAACCAGCACTGCTTGACACGTTCTGAGGCTGCAGCACTGCCACTTCAGAGAGTTTCCAGCCCATTCCCTGCCAGCAACAGTCGTTGCTGCTGCCAGCACTAGGACCCAGATTCAGCAGTAAGACCCAAGATCAGTGCTCAGACCTGGGTCTATGTTGAGAATCCAAAGTCGAACTCCGTGAACAGCATCAGCCCCTCCCCGCACTCCAAAACACAACCTGGACAGGATGAAACAAGCCCCCTCCTCCCCCCTTCCCCCCTCCTCCTCCACCCTCCCCCCTTCCCCCCTTCCTCCTCCCTTCCCCCTCCTCCCCTCTTTTCCCCCCCTCCTCCTCCCCTTCCCCCCTCCCCCTCCTCCCCCCTTTCCCCCCTCCTCCCCTCTTCCCCCCCTCCCCCTCCCCTCTTTCCCCCCCTCCCCCTCCCCTCTTTCCCCCCCTCCCCCTCCCCTCTTTCCCCCCTCCCCCTCCCCTCCCCTCTTTCCCCCCTCCTCCCCCCTTCCCCTCTTCCCCCTCCCTTCCCCTCTTCCCCCTCCTCCCCTCTTTTCCCCCCTCCTCCCCTTCCCCTCTTCCCCCTCCCCTTCCCCTCTTTTCCCCCCTCCTCCCCTCTTCCCCCCTCCCCTTCCCCTCTTTCCCCCCCTCCTCCCCTCTTCCCCCTCCCCTTCCCCTCTTTTCCCCCCTCCTCCCCTCTTCCCCCCTCCCCTTCCCCTCTTTTCCCCCCTCCTCCCCTCTTCCCCCCTCCCCTTCCCCTCTTTTCCCCCTCCCCTCTTTCTCCCCCTCCCCCCCCTCTTTCCCCCCTCCCCTCTTTTCCCCCCCCTCCCCTCTTTCCCCCCCTCCCCTCTTTCCCCCCTCCCCTCTTTCCCCCCCTCCTCCCCTGTTTCCCCCCTCCCCTGTTTCCCCCCCCTCCTCCCCTCTTTCCCCCCCTCCTCCCCTCTTTTCCCCCCCTCCTCCCCTCTTTCCCCCCCTCCTCCCCTCTTTTCCCCCCCTCCTCCCCCTCTTTTCCCCCCCTCCTCCCCTCTTTTCCCCCCTCCTCCCCTTTCCCCCCCTCCTCCCCTCTTTTCCCCCCTCCCCTCTTTCCCCCCTCCTCCTCCTCCCCTCTTTCCCCCCTCCCCCTCCCCCTCCCCTCTTTCCCCCCCTCCTCCTCCTCCCCTCTTTCCCCCCCTCCTCCTCCTCCCCTCTTTCTTCCCCTCCTCTTCCCCTCTTCCCCCCCTCCTCCTCCTCCTCCTCCCCTCTTTCCCCCCTGCTCCTCCTCCTCCTCCCCTCTTTCCCCCTCCTCCTACTCCTCCCCTCTTCGTCCTCCCCGCTTCCTCCTCCTCCCCTCTTTCTCCCCCTCCTCCCCTCCCCTCTTTCCCCCCTCCTCCTCCTCCCCTCTTTTCCCCTCCTCCTCCTCCCCTCTTTCCCCCTCCTCCTCCTCCTCCTCTCTTCCCCCCTCCTCCTCCTCCTCCTCTCTTCCCCCCTCCTCCTCCTCCTCCCCTCTTCCCCCCTCCTCCTCCTCCTCCCCTCTTCCTCCTCCTCCCCTCTTTCTCCTCCTCCTCCTCCTCCTCCTCCCCTCTTTCCCCCCCTCCTCCTCCTCCCCTCTTCCCCCCCTCCTCCCCTCTTTACCCCCCCCCTCCCCCTCTCCCCCCCTCCTCCTCCTCTCCCCCCCTCCTCCTCCTCTCCCCCCTCCTCCTCCTCCTCTCCCCCCCTCCTCCTCCTCCTCTCCCCCCCCTCCTCCTCCTCTCCCCCCTCCTCCTCTCCCCCCTCCCCCCCGCCTCCTCCCCCCCTCCCCCACTCCCCCCCGCCTCCTCCCCCACTCCCCCACCGCCTCCTCCCCCCCCGCCTCCTCCTCCTCCTCCTCCTCCCCCCGCCTCCTCCTCCTCCTCTCCCCCCGCCTCCTCCTCCCCTTCTCCCCCCGCCTCCTCCTCCCCTTCTCCCGTCTCCCCCCGCCTCCTCCCGCCTCCTCCCCCCCCGCCTCCTCCCCCCCCGCCTCCTCCTCCTCCCGCCTCCTCCCCCCCCGCCTCCTCCTCCTCTCCCCCCTCCCCCCCCGCCTCCTCCTCCTCTCCACCCCCCGCCTCCTCCTCCTCTCCCCCCCCGCCGCCTCCTCCTCCTCTCCCCCCCCGCCTCCTCCTCCTCCTCTCCCCCCCCGCCTCCTCCTCTCCCCCCCCTCCCCCTCCTCCTCTCCCCCCCCTCCCCCTCCTCCTCTCCCCCCCTCCCCCTCCTCCTCTCCCCCCCCTCCCCCTCCTCCTCTCCCCCCCCTCCCCCTCCTCCTCTCCCCCCCCTCCCCCTCCTCCTCTCCCCTCCCCCTCCTCCTCTCCCCCCCCGCCTCCTCCTCTCCCCCCCCGCCTCCTCCTCCTCTCCCCCCTCCCCCCCCGCCTCCTCCTCCTCTCCCCCCTCCCCCTCCTCTCCCCCCCCTCCCCCTCCTCTCCCCCCCCTCCCCCTCCTCTCCCCCCCCCCTCCTCCTCTCCCCCCCCTCCTCCTCCTCCTCCTCTCCCCCCCTCCTCCTCCTCCTCTCCCCCCCCTCCCCCCGCCTCCTCTCCCCCCCCCTCCCCCCGCCTCCTCTCCCCCCCCTCCCCCCGCCTCCTCTCCCCCCCCTCCCCCCGCCTCCTCTCCCCCCCCTCCCCCCGCCTCCTCCTCCTCTCCCCCCCCTCCCCCCGCCTCCTCCTCCTCTCCCCCCGCCTCCTCCTCCTCTCCCCCCGCCTCCTCCTCCTCTCCCCCCGCCTCCTCCTCCTCTCCCCCCTCCCCCCCGCCTCCTCCTCTCCCCCCGCCTCCTCCTCCTCTCCCCCCGCCTCCTCCTCCTCTCCCCCCTCCCCCCCCGCCTCCTCCTCTCCCCCCTCCCCCCCCGCCTCCTCCTCCCCCCCCTCCCCCCCCGCCTCCTCCTCCCCCCCCGCCTCCTCCTCCCCCCCTCCCCCCGCCTCCTCCTCCCCCCCCTCCCCCCCCGCCTCCTCCTCCCCCCCCGCCTCCTCCTCCCCCCCTCCCCCCCCGCCTCCTCCTCCTCCCCCCCTCCCCCCCCGCCTCCTCCTCCCCCCCTCCCCCCCCGCCTCCTCCTCCTCCTCCTCTCCCCCCTCCTCCCCCCCGCCTCCTCCTCCTCTCCCCCCGCCTCCTCCTCCTCTCCCCCCCCGCCTCCTCCTCCTCTCCCCCCCCGCCTCCTCCTCCTCTCCCCCCGCCTCCTCCTCCTCTCCCCCCGCCTCCTCCTCCTCTCCCCCCGCCTCCTCCTCCTCTCCCCCCCTCCCCCCCGCCTCCTCCTCCTCTCCCCCCCTCTCCTCCTCCTCTCCCCCCCTCCCCCCCCCCCGCAGCAAAT